>NC_134087.1:153737435-153848539 GCF_000715075.1 Nicotiana tabacum | reverse complement strand
AAAATCTGAGAAACCTCAGTTTGGAGAAAGATTTGCAAGCACAAGAAGCCGAAGGCGAGAAGAAGAGTCTAGATTGTGAGAATGAAAATCTTCATGCTCGATTCCAAAAAATGAAAAGAGTTTCTGAGACACCAAAGAGGAGCTGGAAGGATCAAAAAACCATCGCCAATCTTTTTGAAAGAATGCAAGATTATGATTCCATTCTTGCGGAAAATGAAAGGGCGTTGAGCAAAGCAAAAGAAAGGATCCAACAATTAAACGAAGAGGCCAGATCTAATAAGGAACGCCAAGTAAGGTAATTCGAAGAAGACAGGGCACAATTCAAGAAGGAAAAAGACCATTGGATACGATCAGAAGATCAGCTTCGTGCACAACTAGAAGAGGCAAGAAGATGCAACAGAGAACATCAACAAGCAGACATCGACAGGGAAAGAGCGCATGCAAGATTAGAGCAGGCCAGACTCCGAGCTCTATTAGAGTCAGCTCTAGATCGTGAAAACCGTGTCAGAGATATAGCCACCACTCGCCAGCAGCAATTGCAGGACCAAGACCAACGTCTCCAAGATTTCATGGCACAAATCCACGACCTGGCGGTCTACACCTCTCAAAGTTACGTAAACTGCCAAGGAATGGATTATGAAAGGTTTACAGAGCATGCACCCATTTTTGCCCGTCATCTAGCAATGGAGTTGGAAAGGATGTATCGTACGCTGGGAGGTCATCCAGGTCAAGCCGCACATTGAGCAAATAATCTATTAATTTACAACACAAGTGGAAAGTGGGGCACGTTGTGAGATGTTAAGAATTGTATCTTTTATTTTGATTTAAGTGTGTGTGTTTCAAGCCATTTTCTTACAAAGTTTTCAAATGTAATGTCTGTTCATCTTTGTATAATGAATAAAAGTGTTTGCCTCATGTCCGAACTACGCAAGGTCTGATTCATACGGGGACATGATACGATTCGACCACCACAATAAGGAATATAATAAATAAAGTAAAAGTGAGTAACAATAAAAATTTCAAGAAAGCTGGGACGACACAAGCAGCCGAGCAAATGCATAATAGAAAGGGGATATTTGTCTAGGAGCATTGCATCTCAACGTGTAATTATATATGTGTTAAACTCTCAAGACTAACAAGTTTGTTCATTTCCAGAATTCAAGCAGTTAGTTTCTCTAAAGAGTATACTGGCATATTATCATTATCACACGAGATCAAAAGGACCAATACCCGAAAGTATGTCTATCCCAGATGTTGACACAGGTATGGAGCTAGAGGAGATGGATATCGGGAAAATGAAAGAAGAGATGTTTAAACTCAAGCAGCAAATGGCTGAGATGTACCAAGCCTGGTCTACAGGACAGTTACCCCCGTCTTACCCAACTAACCCTGCTCCATCAATGAACCAAACTCAGGATAATATTACCACTGAATTATCCCCAAATTTCCCCATTTACCAGCACTACCGAGGCACCACCTCTCAGACACCGCAGTCTCCACCTCCGAAACCAGTTCCATATTTTCCTCCACCTATGACTCCTGTTTTCGTAGCACCTCCCCCGGCTACATTCCATAAATCTCCTAGTGAGCCTACATTCCAGGCCCAGGACAACCAATATTACCCCCCGGAGCCCACCCTCAAAGCCTCCGAAATCCATTCAACTGCTCCTCGTTTTGATCTCCCAACCGAAATTGACAAGCCAGCCAAAAATGCTGAACAAGAAGAGATATTCAGGAAGGTCAAGAGTTTAGAACAATCGTTCAGAGACATGCGAGGATTAGGTGGGCAAGTCAGTGTAGCATACAAAGATTTGTGCATATTCCCCAATGTACAATTACCAGTTGGCTTCAAGAATGCCCAAATTTGACCTATACAACGGGCACGGCGACCCAGTAGCCCACTTAAGGGGTTTCTGTAGCAAGATGCGAGGAGCTGGGGGAAAGGATGAATTATTGATGGCTTACGTCAGTCAAAGTTTAAGCGGATCAGCTTTGGAGTGGTATACATGCCAGGACCATGGTAGATGGTACACCTGGGATGACCTGGCACAGGCATTCACATACCATTTCCAATACAATCTGGAAATCATCCCAGATCGACTATCTTCGACAAAATTTGAGAAGAAACACAATGAAAGTTTCAGAGAGTATGGTTTCCGGTGGAGAGAACAGGCAGCAAGAGTGGATCCTCCTATGAAGGAGAGCGAAATGGTAGACTACTTCCCAAGCCTTGGAACCGACTTACTATGCCCATTTGGTTTCAGCGGTGGGGAAATCATTCAACGAAGTGGTGAAGATGGGAGGTATGGTGGAAGAAGGCCTCAAGACAAATAAAATCATGAGCTATTCAGCGATTAAG
This sequence comes from Nicotiana tabacum, assembly GCF_000715075.1. Classification (NCBI taxonomy): domain Eukaryota; kingdom Viridiplantae; phylum Streptophyta; class Magnoliopsida; order Solanales; family Solanaceae; genus Nicotiana; species Nicotiana tabacum. The sequence goes on along the minus strand of NC_134087.1, from coordinate 153,846,180 downwards.
GCGACTACTCAAGCTATTCAAGGCGGGGTAGGAGGAATCGGAAGAAAGAAGAGGAAGGAAGCAGCGGTAGTTGATTTAGGAATTTGGTCAGGACCCAGAGGTTCACCGCCTTACTATAATCAACAACGACCTCGCCAATCAACTTACCACCACGATTCATCCCAACACTACTATCACCCTTCGGAGCCTCATTTTTCCATTAACCATGCTCAGGCATACAATCAGCCACCTGTTCACGCCAATTGGCGTGCTCCTGCCATACCAAGTACTTACCCACGAGCCTATCCCGGACCAGGTTTCAGGCCTAGGCCAACATTCAGGGGAGAAAGGGAACAAAAAAAGAAAACTTACACTCCATTGGGAGAGTCTTACACTAGTCTGTTCCACAGGCTGAGACAGCTAGACATGCTAAGACCAATACAATCCAAGCTACCCAATCCTCCTCCAAAGAATCTGGATTACACCATTAGCTGCGAGTATTGCTCCGGTGCACCAGGCCATGATACGGAGAAATGCTGGCATTTGAAAAATGCAATACAAGAGCTGATTGATACTAATAAAATCGAGGTTCAAACCCCCGAAGCTCCCAATATCAATAGAAATCCAATGCCAGCCCATCAAGAGGCCAATATGATAGAAATCATACAAGCTGATGGGGAGACAAAGAAGCCGTCACAAACTGTCATGATGATCAAGTCTCATGAAGCCAAGCCAGATAAGCAGTTAACAGAGGAGAAGCCGGTACCTAAGCAGAACAGAAATGGTGATGAACCATCTATGATAGTCGAGGAGGGATCATCGAGCAAAGTTGCCACAAAACAAGAAAGGCCGAAAGTGATAGTACCAGGGGTTGCTAACAAACCCATTGTACTCGTGGAAGGAGCCCGTACAGATCGGGTTATTATCACACCTGTAACCCAGCTGCCAGTCATCAACAACAAAGCCATCCCATGGAACTATGAACGGGTAACTGTAATGTACAAGGGAAAAGAAGTCAAGGAAGAAGTGTGTGAGGTGCAAGGCTTGACTCGTTCGGGAAGATGTTTTACGCCCGAAGAGTTAAGAAAAACTAAAAATAATCCAACACCAATAAAGAGAGCCGTGACGGAAGAAGAAGCGGAAGAGTTTTTAAGAAAAATGAAACTCCATGATTATTCTGTTGTAAATCAATTGAAGAAGACGCCCGCTCAAATTTCATTGTTGTCATTACTGATCCATTCAGAGGAGCACCGTCTGGCTTTGATGAAAATCCTGAATGAGGCTCATGTTCCTGAAAAAATCTCTGTAAATCATTTGGGAAGAATAGCCAACAGAATCTTTGAGACAAACAGAATTACATTTGCTGATGATGAATTGCCTGTGGAAGGTACCGAGCACAACAGAGCTCTTTACCTCACCGTGAAATGTGAAAACTCCGTAGTAACCCGGGTATTGGTTGACAATGGGTCAAGTGCAAACATCTGCCCTCTCTCCACTTTAAGCAAATTAAAAATTAAAGAGGAGAGGATCCAGAAGAATAGTATCTGCGTACGGGGGTTTGACGGTGGAAGCAGAGATTCATTTGGCGACATAGTGTTGGAACTAACAATAGGGCCAGTTGAATTCACAATGGAATTTCAAGTGTTGGACATAACTGTTTCTTACAACTTGTTGTTGGGTCGACCATGGATCCATGCTGCTAAAGCAGTCCCGTCAACACTACATCAGGCTGTCAAGTTTGAATGGGATCATCAAGAAATAGTTGTGCATGGGGAAGAAAGTTTAAATGCTCGCAGCAGTGCCATTGTACCGGTCGAAGGAATAGAAAATGACCAGGGACCATGGGTATACCAAGTGTCCGATACAGTGTCGGTAGAGAAAATTCCAGAAGGGAAGTACCTTCCGAATCCAAAGATAACCTCTGTGTCAGTCATGGTAACCTATGAAATGTTAAAAAACGGTTTTATACCCGGCAAAGGTCTGGGCTCATCTTTGCAAGGAATTATACAACCAGTATCTCTCCCCGAGAACTGAGGAACATTCGGTTTGGGGTTCATACCCACTGTCAATGACGTGATAAAGGCCAGAAAGTTGAAACACAAGGCATGGGTTCTTCCAAAACCGGTCCCACGTCTGTCAAAGTCTTTTGTCAAGACCGGTGCTAAAAACCGCCCGATAACAATAATTCCTAAATCCCGGGTCAATCCTGAGGAGGAATTAATTGAAAGATTCGAGAAATTGTTTAATGATGTGAATATGTTGGAAAGCGGAGAAGGTTGTAGCAACGCAAAAGTTCAATTCGTTGGGCCAGAAACAAAGCTTAATAATTGGAAAGCCACTCCTCTCCCCATTCGAAAGGAGTCTTGGTAGTTTATTTTGATTTTCTTTCAGTTTGTTTGGGTTACCTCAGGGTTGTAATCCCAATGCTTATATTACAGTTTGTTTGAAGTGTGCAAACCTTGTTATCTTTCATCATCCAATAAAATACAGTTTCCTTTTTCATTATCATTCCTGATAGTTTTCTTTTTCCATTTCTTCTTTTTCTGTACAGTTCTTTTTACGCTGGCTCTAGTGATATGGCATGCATGAGGAATCCTCAGCCCAGTCTTAAAAATCAATCTGGTTCCGAAGTAATAATTCAAGAAATATATTGTGATTATGAATCAGAATATGATGAAGATGAGGTTTTTGAAGAGATTAGTAAAGAGTTAATTCACTTTGAGGAAAAAATCAAACCTAACTTGAGTGATACCGAGGACATCAATATAGGGGACACGAGTAATATCCGGGAAACTAAAATAAGTGTCCATCTCGAACCAAAGATCCGAGAAGAGTTAATTAAAGCACTCATAGAATTCAAAGATGTTTTTGCATGGTCATATGACGACATGCCGGGCCTGAGCACTGATTTAATGGTTCACAAATTGCCCACCGATCCAACGGTGCCTCCTGTCAAGCAGAGGCTGAGAAAATTCAAGCCTGATATGAGTGTGAGAATTAAGGAAGAAATCACCAAACAGTTGGAAGCAAAGGTCATTCGAGTCACTCGATATCCTGTTTGGTTAGCTAATATCGTTCCTGTACCAAAGAAAGACGACAAAATTAGAGTATGCGTCGACTACCGCAATCTCAACAAAGCAAGTCCGAAGGATAATTTCCCATTACCCAATATCCATATTTTGATCGATAATTGTGCCAAGCATGATATAGGATCTTTCGTGGATTGTTATGCCGGGTATCATCAAATTCTAATGGATGAAGAAGACGCAGAAAAGACGGCATTCATCACACCATGGGGAACTTATTGCTATCGGGTAATGCCATTCGGTTTGAAGAACGCCGGAGCAACCTATATGAGAGCGATGACCACAGTGTTTCATGATATGATACACAAAGAGATTGAGGTATACGTGGACGATGTGATCATAAAATCAAAGCATCAATCTGACCACGTTGGGGACTTAAGGAAATTCTTCTTAAGACTTCGCAGGTACAACCTCAAGCTTAACCCTGCCAAATGCGCATTTGGAGTTCCATCTGGAAAGTTACTGGGATTCATAGTCAGTCGGCGAGGCATCGAGCTAGACCCATCAAAAATCAAAGCCATCCAAGAATTGCCACCTCCAAGGAACAAAACTGAAGTAATGAGTTTGTTGGGAAGGTTAAATTACATCAGCAGGTTTATTGCTCAGCTCACAACAACCTGTGAGCCAATTTTCAAATTGTTGAAAAAGGATGTTGCGGTCAAATGGACCGATGAGTGTCAAGAAGCGTTCGATAAGATAAAAGGGTACTTGTCGAACCCACCCGTGTTGGTCCCGCCAGAGCCAGGAAGACCTTTGATTCTTTACTTCACGATCTTGAAAAATTCATTTGGTTGTGTATTGGGGCAACATGACCTCACCGGCAGAAAAGAACAGGCCATCTACTACCTTAGCAAAAAGTTCACAGCTTATGAGGTTAAGTATACTCATCTGGAAAAGACATGTTGCGCCCTAACATGGGTGGCTCAGAAGTTGAAACACTATTTGTCGTCCTACACTACTTACCTCATTTCGCGTTTGGATCCATTGAAATATATTTTTCAAAAGCCTATGCCAACGGGAAGACTTGCAAAGTGGCAAATTTTGCTCACAGAGTTTGACATCATCTATGTGACTCGGACTGCAATGAAAGCCCAAGCACTGGCCGATCATTTAGCCGAAAACTCGGTCGATGAGGAATACGAGCCGTTGAAAACCTATTTTCCTGATGAAGAAATAATGCATATCGACGAGGTGGAGCGAATTGAAAAACCCTGGCTGGAAACTTTTCTTTGATGGAGCCGCTAACATGAAAGGAGTCGGGATAGGAGCTTTAATCATCTCTGAAACAGGGCATCACTATCCTGTTACGGCTCAACTGCGATTTTATTGCACCAATAATATGGCTGAATATGAAGCTTGTATTATGGGTTTAAGGCTAGCCGCAGACATGGGTATCCAAGAAATCTTAGTCATGGGAGATTCGGATCTTCTGGTACATCAAATTCAAGGAGAATGGGAAACCCGAGACTTAAAGCTCATACCATACCGACAATGTCTACATGATCTTTGTCAGCGGTTTCAATCAGTGGAATTCCGGCATATTCTAAGGATTCGTAATGAGGTTGCCGATGCATTGGCTACTTTGGCATCAATGTTGCACCATCCAGACAAAGCTTATGTGGATCCCCTACATATTCGAGTCCACGATCAGCACGCTTATTGCAATATGGTTGAAGAAGAATTTGATGGCGAACCATGGTTCCACGACATCAAGGAGTATATCAGGATGGGGATATATCCCGCACAAGCCACAGGAGATCAAAAGAGGACCATTAGGCGATTGGCAAATGGATTCTTCTTAAGCGGAGGAGTTTTGTATAAAAGAACACCAGATCTTGGATTATTAAGATGCATAGATGCCAGAAAAGCTACAGCTGTCATGTCTGAAGAACATTCGGGAGTTTGCGGACCCCACATGAGCGGATATGTGTTGGCAAAGAAAATCCTCCGAGCTGGTTACTATTGGCTTACCATGGAGCGAGATTGTATCAGTTTTGTGCGCAAGTGTCATCAATGCCAGATACACGGAGAATTGATTCATTCTCCACCATCCGAGTTGCACACAATGTCGGCACCATGGCCCTTCGTTGCCTGGGGTATGGATGTGATTGGACCAATTGAGCCGGCAACATCCAATGGGCACAGGTTCATTCTGGTAGCCATTGATTATTTTACCAAATGGGTTGAGGCCAAGACATTCAAATCGGTGACCAAGAAAGCTGTGGTCGATTTTGTCCACTCAAATATCATATGTCGATTCGGAATCCCAAAGGTGATCATCACAGATAACGGTGCTAATCTTAACAGCAACTTAATGAAGGAAGTATGTCAACAGTTTAAGATTACGAATCGCAACTCTACCCCATATCGGCCCAAGGCTAATGGAGCAGTCGAGGCAGCCAACAAAAACATAAAGAAGATACTTCGGAAAATGGTAGAAGGTTCAAGACAATGGCATGAAAAACTACTATTTGCGTTATTGGGATATCGCACTACTGTTCGCACTTCAGTAGGAGCAACTCCTTATTTATTGGTATATGGCACTGAAGCAGTAATTCCTGCAGAAGTTGAGATTCCTTCCCTTCGGATCATCGCCGAAGCAAAGATTGATGATGATGAATGGGTCAAAACCCGTCTAGAACAGTTAAACTTGATTGATGAAAAACGATTGGCCGCAGTATGTCATGGTCAATTATATCAAAGAAGAATAGCAAGAGCATACAATAAAAAGGTGCGTCCACGGAAGTTCGAAGTGGGTCAACTTGTGCTGAAACGTATTCTTCCACATCAGGTTGAGGCAAAAGGCAAATTTGCCCCGAATTGGCAAGGACCATTCATTGTGACCAGAGTATTATCGAATGGTGCACTATGCTTAACAGATATTGAAGGCAAATGCATAGACATGGCGATCAATTCTGACGCGGTAAAGAGATATTATGCATAACTTTTTAAATGTTTGTATTTAGCATTATTTCGAAGATTGGAAAAGGCAATTTATTCGGCTATCCAAACACTATACCCTTTGCTTCCCATTTTGAGCCACATTTGTTTCTTTCTTACCCTCTCTTGGAATCAATGAAAATCAAATATGAAATTAAAAAAAAAAGTCACTATTGTTTGGTGAACTACGTTTGACCTGATTCCTCAAAGAAGGATACGTAGGCGCCTCACGGCTCGGTCATAGGGTGCACAATATTCATAATGTGTACAAAAGAAACATCAAGAGACCCCAATCAAGAAAACTGGGGCAGGAGTTGTATTGGAAATAAGAAAAAGATTCCAAGAGTTGTAATTTTAAACCCATACCAAAACTGTTTAGTTTTTGATACCTTCCCATTTCCCACCACATACCAAAAAGACCTTTCGACCATTCTTAGAAAAATGCTGAGTCAAACAAATGAAGATGGTTCATAACACTCTGGTACAAACAAGAAAAGAAAGTAAAAATGAGAGAGTCTTATAGGTGAAAACCCACACGGGCACCATAAGGCGATGGAAGTTGAGAGAAAGTAAAATGAGAGAGTCTTATTGGTGAAAACCTTCGTAGGCACCATAAGGAGAAAAAGAAGTAAGAAATGAACAAATGAGGAAGGTTTATCGGTGAAAACTCTTTGAGATATTGCAAGTCCAACAGGTCTGTAAAATGAAAAATGAAGTTGGATTACAGAAATTTTGGGGAAAACAAAAATGAGACAATTGAAAGGAGATTGATTAAAAGACTGGGTTGATTAATCCAAATTGCATACCATGATCATTGGCGCCAGTGACTCCAATCAGATAAGTCCTTTATTCTTTCGTCAACGATCATCCAAATTTGGATTTTTCTTTTTCATTCTATAATTGTCGAAATCAGCGTGTTTCGTCACTAATAATCTTACTTTTCTGAAGCTTTGAGATAAGTTTTATTCCAAACAAATAAGAAGGAGTGTCAAGGTATACTACCAAGATTCAAGGTTACATGATGCAAAATACGGCCATGAAAGGCGGGAGATAAAAATAATAAGATATGGGTGTAAGAAAAATGGAATCAAAAGCGGATCAGCAATGTCAGGAGAACATATGATTACGGTTAAAAGGGTTTGAAGGAAAACATACAGAGGGGAATCCTATAGTTAAGGATCAATTATAAGGACAAACAGTCTTTCAACCATTTCAAGGCAACAAAACAAGACAAAGAAGCCCCACCATCGGGGAGAATGCCCAGTTAACCCTCCTGTTTTAAAACTAACAAAGTTTTCTTTGATTTTAAAACAGGGGCAAAAACAACATTTATGTCAGGAAAAACCCTATGAGAAGAATTAAAGAAGTCAGGCGTCCACCTGGAGAATGAGGATGAGAATTAAAGAAATCAGGCGTCCACCTAGAGAATGAGGATAAGAAAAGAAGGAATCAGGCGTCCACCTGGAGACCGAGGATGAGAATTAAAGAAATCAGGCGTCCACCTGGAGAATGAGGATGAGAATTAAAGAAGTCAGGCATCCACCTGGAGAATGAGGATAAGAATTAAAGAAATCAGGCGTCCACCTGGAGAATGAGGATGAGAAAAGAAGAAGACAGGCGTCCACCTGGAGAACGAGGATGAAGAATTAAAGAAGGAATCAGGCGTCCACCTGGAGAATGAGGATGAGAATTAAAGAAGTCAGGCGTCCACCTGGAGAATGAGGATGAGAATTAAAGAAGTCAGGCGTCCACCTGGAGAATGAGGATAAGAATTGAAGAAATCAGGCGTCCACCTGGAGAATAAGGATGAAGAAGTTAAGAAGAAATCAGACGTCCACCTGGAGAATGAGGATGAAAAGAATTAAAGAAGAAATCAGGCGTCCACCTGGAGAACGAGGATGAGAATTAAAGAAGTCAGGCGTCCACCTGGAGAATGAGGATGAGAATTAAAGAAGTCAGGCGTCCACCTGGAGAACGAGGATGAGAATTAAAGAAGTCAGGCGTCCACCTGGAGAATGAGGATGAGAATTAAAGAAGTCAGGCGTCCACCTGGAGAATAAGGATGAAGAAGTTAAGAAGAAATCAGACGTCCACCTGGAGAACGAGGATGAGAATTAAAGAAGTCAGGCGTCCACCTGGAGAATGAGGATGAGAATTAAAGAAGTCAGGCGTCCACCTGGAGAATGAGGATGAGAATTAAAGAAATCAGGCGTCCACCTTGAGAATGAGGATGAGAAAAGAATAAGTCAGGAGTCCACCTGGAGAACGAAGATGAATAATTAAAGAAGGAATCAGGCGTCCACCTGGAGAACGAGGATGAGAATTAAAGAAGTCAGGCGTCCACCTGGAGAATGAGGATGAGAATTAAAGAAGTCAGGCGTCCACCTAGAGAACGAGGATGAGAATTAAAGAAGTCAGGCGTCCACCTGGAGAATGAGGATGAGAATTAAAGAAGTCAGGCGTCCACCTGGAGAATAAGGATGAAGAAGTTAAGAAGAAATCAGGTATCCACCTGGAGAATGAGGATGAAAAGAATTAAAGAAGAAATCAGGCGTCCACCTGGAGAATGAGGACAAAGAATTGAAGAAATCAGGCGTCCACCTGGAGAATGAGGACAAAGAATTGAAGAAGTCAGGCGTCCACCTGGAGAATGAGGACAAAGAAAAGAAGCAGTCAGGCGCCCACCCGGAGAACAAGGGAATACAATTAAAGCAGACAGAAGTCAGGCACCCACCTGGAGAACAAGGGAATACAATTGAAGTGTTGAAATCAAAAACCCGCTCATATGAGAAAGGAGCACATTTAGAGTCAATAAAGCAGAGGAGTCCAACAAAGTCCCCAGCAGGAAACAACAAGAATCCCAAACAGATAAAGAAAATACGGGACACAATGAAAAGGAATACGGAATAAGCCAAATGCCCAAGCGTCACCAAGATATCAAGACAACAAGAAACGCAAGGGCATGATCAAGATAAGATTTTATAATTCATGTACCATAGTCTAGTTTAGCTTTTTGTATTACCTTTGAAGTAAGGTGTAATAAGGAGGTCAGCAAGCAGTAAAAACAGCACGAAGCAGCAGTAACATCACAGTCCCACGGTAGTCCCAGCTACCCAAAACTTCCCGAACTACATTGACCTGATTCCTTTATAGCCAAGAATATGTAGGAAACCTTTGAAGCAGAGGTTCGGTCAAATCTTTCAAAAAATGCTTCCCACGGAGTATTTGAACGGGCAAAAATCGCTCGTATCCGCTCACTTTATCTTTGCACGAAAACTCTTCGAGTTTCCGCACAAAGAGGGGCAGATGTGAGCACGTGATTTTTGCCTTACGAAAACTACTCCAAAATAAATCAAAAATAAAATAAATTTCTTTTACTGTGCAATTTTTGAATTTGCGTGGTGTTTGTTAAATATTTGTCTTATATCCGTAAATGTTTACTTTGTCATAACAAAATGAAAATAAAAATAAAAATATATGTTTCATGCATATCTAGGATTTAATTATGCATTTAATAATTGATTCAAAATAAAATCACAAAATATGCATTTGTTCTATTTCACTGTGTGATAATGTTTGGTCTGTGTGTTAAATAATTGTTAAAAGGTAATTAATATCTTTGGAAGGGTAATTTTTGTTTTTATAATTTTAATTAAGATTTTAATGATTAATAATAAAATTAGAAAATAAAAAATATAAGTTGTAAAAAGAAAATCGGACCTGGACCTAAATCCAGGCCCAAACAAAATGAGCCCCATAAGCCCAGTCCAAACAAGCCTGTCCGGTCCAATTTACACGAGCCAAAACGACAGCGTTTGGTCACGCTTCATCAAGGACCGTTGGATTGAATCAATCCAACGGCGGAGATCTCACCCCCTTACCCGTAACCCTTTACCCGACCCTTTGACCCGATCCAGCCTGACCCCGAATTTCAACCAAACGACAACGTTTGGTTAAGTGGATTGATCTCAACCGTGCATCTTAATTGATCCAACGGATGAGATCAATCCACCCCACCCCTATATAAGGCCCAAACCCCTACCCCGGCCCCTAACTGAACACCCCCCTCCTCTCTACTGTTCATCATCCCTTCCGAAACCAAACCCCTAACCCTAGCCGCCCTTATTCCCCACCGCCTGAAACCCGGCGGCATCAACGCCGCCGGTCACCACCTTAACACCCCAGAACCCCCTGAACACCCTCTATCCGAATATGTTAGCCGTTTGGCTCGAATCTTCCTGAGGGTTCTCGAATCTTCATTTGAAGATTCGAGCCAAACTCAGATCTAAACCAAACAGCCCCTAGTTAACACCATAGCACCCCCTAGCATGCCTCGTTATGGATCCGGTGTTTGTTTGGCTCGAATCACTTCAGAGCTTCTCGAATCTTCATTTGAAGATTCGAGCCAAACATGAACTCACCCAGATCTGTTCTAAACTAACACCAAATCACCCCTAGGCTTCCCTCACCCTTGTGTCGTCTTTGGTTCCCTTCGAATCTACCCGGAAATGTTCGGATTTAAAATCCAAGATCTGAAACCCTAAATTTCCAATCTTGGAATCTTTTTCAATACAAATGAAGGATTGAGGTTTAATCGACCTTAGTCAAAGTATTTTCAGTTGAAAATACTTCGACTAAGGTCTGTTTGATTTCAAAAAGTCAAGTGGAATTCTAGTCTGAATAAATTTGAAGGATTCAGAGGTATTTTTCTATTTCTTTTGTGTATTCTACGTGTATTTTTGTTTGTTTTAATAACCTGTTAATTTTTCATATTTTTGTTTGATTAATTCTGTCATTTCTGTCTCTTGCCAGTCTACTTAATCAAATAAATGAATTGTTTCTGTTGGTTATGTTTGTTCACAATGTGTGTAATCGACTCGATTAAATTCGTCGATTAGTTATATTATGAATTCCCATTTGTGATAATACTGATTGAAATAATCTGTTTCTATAGACTGTTTGTTGACAATTGTTGTAAATAATCAGCTTAAGTTAATACTCGTCAGTGAAATCACCCTTGTTTGTAAATCAATAAGTCTGTCAGAATAATTGTTGTATGTATATTGTTTCCTGAACATTAAGTTTCAGGGCATTGTCAGTATATTGACAATGCTCCTATTTGTTTGATCTTAGTTCAAAAGCTGAAGTTCAGTTTGAATTATTGTACGGAGTTCAGTGTAATGTTATTGTGATGCTAGGTTTAAACTCCATTTCACAAGTATTGATTAGATACCCTTGTATTAGAAAGAGTATATTCTCAGTTAAGATTCAATTCAGAACTTAAGAGAATTAGTTGTAGTTGTCTTAAATCAGATTAATAATCAGGTTTAAACAGATTTTAAAATCTGTATTGTTAGATTCTGATTTTAAGTTTGAAAGCAGTAATAACAGTAATTACAGTAGGATTTCTGGGGGCATTTCTGGGACAGAACAGTAAGGGTAATGTGATAGTATAGTGGGCTGAAAGTGGAATGTTAATGACTATAGTTTAATATGATAATGGGAAACAAAGGGTAATGGGGCTGCTTAAAATCAGGATAAGATCACTTAAAGTATTTAAAAGCAGATTTTAATGGGACTTTCTGATTTTTAAAGAGGAAAGGGGTCCATGCAGCACTTAAAAAGAAAGGGGCAGGCCTGTATAAATATAGGGAGCTGGACAGAGATAGAAGAGGAGAAAAAAATAAGGAGATATTAGGAGAAAAATCTAATTTGAAGGACAGATTTTAAAAGGGACTGAAAATCAGTTTTCAGAGAGAGTTTTTAAGAGAGGGAGAGAGATTTTGAGAGTCTGATTTTAAGGCATTAGAGATATACACAGAAATACATATACATAGAGAGAAATCTGGATAGAAGAAGAAAAGAAAACAGAAACAGAAAAATTAGAAATAGGAATCAGAAACAGGAAGAAACTGAAATCTGAAAAAATGTTATTCTTCTAAAATATATCCGTTGTTTGTTTGTGGATATTGTTCAGTTTGAATCTGAAATCTTTCTCTCAAGTTTCTGTCACTGTTCATCTGGGTTAACGGGTCTTGTTCAAGACTTGCTGTGTTATTGGTATATCTTGCCGGTATTTTGTTACTGCTGAAACTGCTGAAATTTACTCCTTCTATCTTCATTTCCAGGTACATATCTTTTAAATTCTATGTTGGAAAGAGATTCAGCATGACAAATCAATGAAGCTTGAATTGCAATTCTATTTTTATTTTGTCTAAGTTCATTATTTTAAAAGTTCAGTCTTGTTTCATGTTTGGTTAATATAGTAGTATGTTTGACATGATAATTAGTAGTTGATCATTCTCTTTTAAAACTCATATAAGTGCTGTAATAGTATTATCTATACCAGAATTTCTCATTAGTATAGTCATATTTGAGTTGTCAAAACAGGGAATATGGCATAAAAATGGGCCATTGATTACATCCCGTAATACCTTTAGATAAATTTAAAGTAGAATGGAAGTATTAAGAAATTACATTATTAGTATATCTTGTAAAAATATGATTTTGTTTAGATTGATATAAGTTATATGTTCATATATGACATGATGACAGGTATATTTATAATCATACGAGTAAGGTGAGTTGGTATAGCTCGTTACGATGTTAAGAATATTATGAATGTTTAGGCGCACAACTATGTTGCATGTAATACAATTTTATTGAATCAATTCGAATAATAACCCCTTTCTCATCAATTTGATTATTTATCGTTATAAATAAATTAACTAAGCAATTATAATTTTGGATTAAAAACAAGCATGTGAGAATGAGATGATATGTATAAGCACAAATTGCAACACTTTATATCAATGGTAAGTAGAAATAAAATTTGCACTAAATAAAAATAATGAAAATTCTTGAAAAATATTTCTTCCCTTTATAAATCATTTTTTAGTTTCATATGCAATTCATTATTTGGTAAATATATATTTTGTATTTTCCAAAAATAGCGTTAATCATATTTTTATTCTTTTCTTTGAAATTGAATAGTCTGGATGAATATAATTTATACGTGGAAATTATAATCGACGGTCAACATTTAATAAATTGTGAATTCTTTTAAAAGAATTTAAAGGCATCCCTTGAATGTGAATTTCTCATGATTTTCATATAAAATGTGTAGTTATAATAAACAATTTGTGGAAAATCCATAATATTATTAAAAAGATTTTGCGCAATTAGGGATGCGTTCGCGTACCCTGATTATATTTTAAAAAGCAAATTCGGATTATGCGTACGCGCAATTTCGAGCGAATATTTAATAAAAAGGATTTCTCCAAAAATGTTAAAATAATTTCATATAACCCGGGATGTGCAGTTCACTGTTTAAATATAAGGGTGATGACGTTCATAATTTTATTTTAAATCACGAACATATGAATTTGTAATAAAGGACATAATATGGTCAATTATATTGTGTACACGTATGCGTGACTTGATCCCCCGTAATTATGAAAGGTATATAATACGAATATACGTACGCGTAATTCGTTTATATAATTGTAAACAATAAGTAAAAGTGGTAGTAAAATCATGCAATAAAAAACGTATTTAGTAAAATCAAGATAATTAAGCCAATAAAAATAGTTGAGCGACCGTACTAGAACCACGGAATTCGGAAATGCCTAATACCTTCTTCCGGATTAACAGAATTCCTTACTCAGGATTTCTGGTTCGCAGAATAACAAACAGAGTCATATTCTCCTCGATTCAGGGATTAGAAATTGGTGACTTGGGACGCCTTTAAAATTCCCAGGTGGCGACTCTGAAACAAAAAAAAAATCCCGTTTCGACTGTCCTTCAATTGGAGAATACTCCCTACGCACCCTCGCGGGCGCGGAAAGAGGAGGTGCGACAGCTCTGGCGACTCTGCTGGGGACATAAAACCCAGAATCTCTAGTTCAGGGTTTAAAGAATTCAAGCTTAAAATAACTGTTATAATTGACTTTATTTATTGTCTGATTTTTACATGATATATGCTCAATATGCTAAATGAAATTTTTACTGCTTTAATATTATTTGAATTATGCATATACAATTGCTACGAAACCTCCTTCTTTCTGAGTCTTCTGAATTTATGGTGCACACGTGCGCGTGGCCCACCTTTCTGTTAAAGTCATACCAAATAAGACGAAGTTGGGACAAGTAACTAGGCCGGGTAGACTTTCGTGCTCCCGGTACGTTGCCCCCGCTTCGGCTCAAACAGTCCGTTTGGGTAAGCCAGGTTTAGAACAATATGCCTCAGGTTTTTCACCTAGAATAACTCAGCCATGTACCAGATCCCTAGTAGGAACGTCTATTTGCATCATGTACATTTGGCCTTGGAGACTCAACACAGGGGTTGGGTCTGTCTAGGACAGGTGAACCCGAAACAAAAAGACCATCCTGATGCATCCTACTTGCTACTTGTGCATTTATTTGCCTCGAACATGCTTGTTGACCAGCTTAAATGAAATCATGGTAAGAACCGAGGAATAAAATGGGTTGTTTTAAAAATTTCCAAAAAATAGTTTTAAATCTTGAAATAAAGGTATTTAATAAATAAAAATTTTTGAAAATGATTTTTTAGTGTATATTTTCAAAATGAGTCTTGACTTTATTAAATTAAATTTCAGATACAAAATGAGCACCACGCAAAACCCCCCATCCACGAATACAGAAGAGTTTCTATTTCAGCTTCAAATGTGGTGGTATGATTTAGGCGAAGATGGTCAAAAATGGGTCGTCAAGCATTTGGGAAATCTCACGGATATTATGAAAGTTAAACCCCGTGATGATCTGATTGCGGCGTTAGTAACTTTTTGGGACCCTGTTCACAATATCTTTCGTTTCTCTGACTTCGAGCTTACTCCTACATTAGAGGAGATAGTTGGATATGCTGGTTTTGACGGAAGTCTAAGAAATCAAAGCCTGATATTCACAAAGGCTCCTTCGGTACATCGATTCTTCGGTCTTCTGAACATCAGCAGTCAAATCAGGAAAAGCAATGTCATCAATGGATGTTGTTCCTTCAACTTTTTGTATTCAAGGTTCGGAAAGTCAGATGGGTTGGAAATTCATGAGAAAGGCCTTACTAACAAGCAAAACAAAGACACTTGGAAGATTCACCGCCGCTTTGCCTTCATGGTGGCTTTTCTAGGAATCATGATCTTCCCAAACAAAGAGCGAACAATTGATATTCGCACCGCGAAAGTTGTGCAAATCCTCACCACCAAAGAAAATCACACCCTTGTCCCCATCATTCTCTCAGACATTTATCGGGCTTTGACTTTATGTAAATCAGGAGCAAAAGTCTTCGAAGGATGCAAAATTTTGTTGCAAATGTGGGTGATTGAACATCTCCAACAACAGCCCAAGATCATACAGTATGGGTCAAACAATGATAATTGCATCGAGAGTTATGAGGAAAGAATAAAAAATTATCAGGCTCCAGAAGGGATAGAAGCATGGGTATCTCATCTAAAGGCTTTAACGGCAAATCAGATTGAATGGACTTTGGGATGGCTCCCGATGAGGGAAGTGATACACATGTCAACCTCAAATAGTTATCTGCTACTATTGGGATTGAGAAGCATCCAGCCGTATGCGCCACTAAGAGTCCTAAGACAACTAGGGAGATATCAAGTAGTTCCTGATGATGAAGATTTGAGTATGCAAGTAATCGAATTACACCCAGAAGCCACTATTCCCGAGGCTCTACTTCAGCAGATGTGGAATGGATGTTGATACTTGAAAAGTGATACTCAAGTCCCAGACACTACAAAGGGTGAGATAAATCCTGGATATGCAAGGTGGTTTGAAAAACGGTCTCGCGTGGATGATGTACCAGAGCTTGAGCTAAGAAGGCCAACAAAAAGACCCCATGTTCAAAACTTCAATGATAAAATCCAAGAGCGGTTGATCTGGGGAGAAAAGGAAAAAGGGTACAAAGCAACTATCCATGCCCTAAAAGAAAATCTGAGAAACCTCAGTTTGGAGAAAGATTTGCAAGCACAAGAAGCCGAAGGCGAGAAGAAGAGTCTAGCTTGTGAGAAGGAAAATCTTCATGCTCGATTCCAAAAAATGAAAAGAGTTTCTGAGACACCAAAGAGGAGCTGGAAGGATCAAAAAACCATCGCCAATCTTTTTGAAAGAATGCAAGATTATGATTCCATTCTTGCGGAAAATGAAAGGGCGTTGAGCAAAGCAAAAGAAAGGATCCAACAATTAAACGAAGAGGCCAGATCTAATAAGGAACGCCAAGTAAGGCAATTCGAAGAAGACAGGGCACAATTCAAGAAGGAAAAAGACCATTGGATACGATCAGAAGATCAGCTTTGTGCACAACTAGAAGAGGAAAGAAGATGCAACAGAGAACATCAACAAGCAGACATCGACAGGGAAAGAGTGCATGCAAGATTAGAGCAGGCCAGACTCCGAGCTCTATTAGAGTCAGCTCTAGATCGTGAAAACCGTGTCAGAGATATAGCCACCACTCGCCAGCAGCAATTGCAGGACCAAGACCAACGTCTCCAAGATTTCAGGGCACAAATCCACGACCTGACGGTCTACACCTCTCAAAGTTACGTAAACTGCCAAGGAATGGATTATGAAAGGTTTACAGAGCATGCACCCATTTTTGCCCGTCATCTAGAAATGGAGTTGGAAAGGATGTATCGTACGCTGGGAGGTCATCCAGGTCAAGCCGCACATTGAGCAAATAATCTATTAATTTACAACACAAGTGGAAAGTGGGGCACGTTGTGAGATGTTAAGAATTGTATCTTTTATTTTGATTTAAGTGTGTGTGTTTCAAGCCATTTTCTTACAAAGTTTTCAAATGTAATGTCTGTTCATCTTTGTATAATGAATAAAAGTGTTTGCCTCATGTCCGAACTACGCAAGGTCTGATTCATACGGGGACATGATACGATTCGACCACCACAATAAGGAATATAATAAATAAAGTAAAAGTGAGTAACAATAAAAATTTCAAGAAAGCTGGGACGACACAAGCAGCCGAGCAAATGCATAATAGAAAGGGGATATTTGTCTAGGAGCATTGCATCTCAACGTGTAATTATATATGTGTTAAACTCTCAAGACTAACAAGTTTGTTCATTTCCAGAATTCAAGCAGTTAGTTTCTCTAAAGAGTATACTGGCATATTATCATTATCACACGAGATCAAAAGGACCAATACCCGAAAGTATGTCTATCCCAGATGTTGACACAGGTATGGAGCTAGAGGAGATGGATGTCGGGAAAATGAAAGAAGAGATGTTTAAACTCAAGCAGCAAATGGCTGAGATGTACCAAGCCTGGTCTACAGGACAGTTACCCCCGTCTTACCCAACTAACCCTGCTCCATCAATGAACCAAACTCAGGATAATATTACCACTGAATTATCCCCAAATTTCCCCATTTACCAGCACTACCGAGGCACCACCTCTCAGACACCGCAGTCTCCACCTCCGAAACCAGTTCCATATTTTCCTCCACCTATGACTCCTGTTTTCGTAGCACCTCCCCCGGCTACATTCCACAAATCTCCTAGTGAGCCTACATTCCAGGCCCAGGACAACCAATATTACCCCCGGAGCCCACCCTCAAAGCCTCCGAAATCCATTCAACTGCTCCTCGTTTTGATCTCCCAACCGAAATTGACAAGCCAGCCAAAAATGCTGAACAAGAAGAGATGTTCAGGAAGGTCAAGAGTTTAGAACAATCGTTCAGAGACATGCGAGGATTAGGTGGGCAAGTCAGTGTAGCATACAAAGATTTGTGCTTATTCCCCAATGTACAATTACCAGTTGGCTTCAAGATGCCCAAATTTGACCTATACAACGGGCACGGCGACCCAGTAGCCCACTTAAGGGGTTTCTGTAGCAAGATGCGAGGAGCTAGGGGAAAGGATGAATTATTGATGGCTTACGTCAGTCAAAGTTTAAGCGGATCAGCTTTGGAGTGGTATACACGCCAGGACCATGGTAGATGGTACACCTGGGATGACCTGGCACAGGCATTCGCATACCATTTCCAATACAATCTGGAAATCATCCCAGATCGACTATCTTTGACAAAATTTGAGAAGAAACACAATGAAAGTCTCAGAGAGTATGGTTTCCGGTGGAGAGAACAGGCAGCAAGAGTCGATCCTCCTATGAAGGAGAGCGAAATGGTAGACTACTTCCCAAGCCTTGGAACCGACTTACTATGCCCATTTGGTTTCAGCGGTGGGGAAATCATTCAACGAAGTGGTGAAGATGGGAGGTATGGTGGAAGAAGGCCTCAAGACAAATAAAATCATGAGCTATTCAGCGATTAAGGCGACTACTCAAGCTATTCAAGGCGAGGTAGGAGGAATCGGAAGAAAGAAGAGGAAGGAAGTAGCGGTAGTTGATTCAGGAATTTGGTCAGGACCCAGAGGTTCACCGCCTTACTATAATCAACAACGACCTCGCCAATCAACTTACCACCACGATTCATCCCAACACTACTATCACCCTTCGGAGCCTCATTTTTCCATTAACCATGCTCAGGCATACAATCAGCCACCTGTTCACGCCAATTGGCGTGCTCCTGCCATACCAAGTACTTACCCACGAGCCTATCCCGGACCAGGTTTCAGGCCTAGGCCAACATTCAGGGGAGAAAGGGAACAAAAAAAGAAAACTTACACTCCATTGGGAGAGTCTTACACTAGTCTGTTCCACAGGCTGAGACAGCTAGACATGCTAAGACCAATACAATCCAAGCTACCCAATCCTCCTCCAAAGAATCTGGATTACACCATTAGTTGTGAGTATTGCTCCGGTGCACCAGGCCATGATACGGAGAAATGCTGGCATTTGAAAAATGCAATACAAGAGCTGATTGATACTAATAAAATCGAGGTTCAAACCCCCGAAGCTCCCAATATCAATAGAAATCCAATGCCAGCCCATCAAGAGGCCAATATGATAGAAATCATACAAGCTGATGGGGAGACAAAGAAGCCGTCACAAACTGTCATGATGATCAAGTCTCATGAAGCCAAGCCAGATAAGCAGTTAACAGAGGAGAAGCCGGTACCTAAGCAGAACAGAAATGGTGATGAACCATCTATGATAGTCGAGGAGGGATCATCGAGCAAAGTTGCCACAAAACAAGAAAGGCCGAAAGTGATAGTACCAGGGGTTGCTAACAAACCCATTGTACTCGTGGAAGGAGCCCGTACAGATCGGGTTATTATCACACCTGTAACCCAGCTGCCAGTCATCAACAACAAAGCCATCCCATGGAACTATGAACGGGTAACTGTAATGTACAAGGGAAAAGAAGTCAAGGAAGAAGTGTGTGAGGTGCAAGGCTTGACTCGTTCGGGAAGATGTTTTACGCCCGAAGAGTTAAGAAAAACTAAATATAATCCAACACCAATAAAGAGAGCTGTGATGGAAGAAGAAGCGGAAGAGTTTTTAAGAAAAATGAAACTCCATGATTATTCTGTTGTGGATCAATTGAAGAAGACGCCCGCTCAAATTTCATTGTTGTCATTACTGATCCATTCAGAGGAGCACCGTCTGGCTTTGATGAAAATCCTGAATGAGGCTCATGTTCCTGAAAAAATCTCTGTAAATCATTTGGGAAGAATAGCCAACAGAATCTTTGAGACAAACAGAATTACATTTGCTGATGATGAATTGCCTTTGGAAGGTACCGAGCACAACAGAGCTCTTTACCTCACCGTGAAATGTGAAAACTCCGTAGTAACCCGGGTATTGGTTGACAATGGGTCAAGTGCAAACATCTGCCCTCTCTCCACTTTAAGCAAATTAAAAATTAAAGAGGAGAGGATCCAGAAGAATAGTATCTGCGTACGGGGGTTTGACGGTGGAAGCAGAGATTCATTTGGCGACATAGTGTTGGAACTAACAATAGGGCCAGTTGAATTCACAATGGAATTTCAAGTGTTGGACATAACTGTTTCTTACAACTTGTTGTTGGGTCGACCATGGATCTATGCTGCTAAAGCAGTCCCGTCAACACTACATCAGGCTGTCAAGTTTGAATGGGATCATCAAGAAATAGTTGTGCATGGGGAAGAAAGTTTAAATGCTCGCAGCAGTGCCATTGTACCGGTCGAAGGAATAGAAAATGACCAGGGACCATGGGTATACCAAGTGTCCGATACAGTGTCGGTAGAGAAAATTCCAGAAGGGAAGTACCTTCCGAATCCAAAGATAACCTCTGTGTCAGTCATGGTAACCTATGAAATGTTAAAAAACGGTTTTATACCCGGCAAAGGTCTGGGCTCATCTTTGCAAGGAATTATACAACCAGTATCTCTCCCCGAGAACTGAGGAACATTCAGTTTGGGGTTCATACCCACTGTCAATGACGTGATAAAGGCCAGAAAGTTGAAACACAAGGCATGGGTTCTTCCAAAACCGGTCCCACATCTGTCAAAGTCTTTTGTCAAGACCGGTGCTAAAAACCGCCCGATAACAATAATTCCTAAATCCCGGGTCAATCCTGAGGAGGAATTAATTGAAAGATTCGAGAAATTGTTTAATGATGTGAATATGTTGGAAAGCGGAGAAGGTTGTAGCAACGCAAAAGTTCAATTCGTTGGGCCAGAAACAAAGCTTAATAATTGGAAAGCCACTCCTCTCCCCATTCGAAAGGAGTCTTGGTAGTTTATTTTGATTTTCTTTCAGTTTGTTTGGGTTACCTCAGGGTTGTAATCCCAATGCTTATATTACAGTTTGTTTGAAGTGTGCAAACCTTGTTATCTTTCATCATCCAATAAAATACAGTTTCCTTTTTCATTATCATTCCTGATAGTTTTCTTTTTCCATTTCTTCTTTTTCTGTACAGTTCTTTTTACGCTGGCTCTAGTGATATGGCATGCATGAGGAATCCTCAGCCCAGTCTTAAAAATCAATCTGGTTCCGAAGTAATAATTCAAGAAATATATTGTGATTATGAATCAGAATATGATGAAGATGAGGTTTTTGAAGAGATTAGTAAAGAGTTAATTCACTTTGAGGAAAAAATCAAACCTAACTTGAGTGATACCGAGGACATCAATATAGGGGACACGAGTAATATCCGGGAAACTAAAATAAGTGTCCATCTCGAACCAAAGATCCGAGAAGAGTTAATTAAAGCACTCATAGAATTCAAAGATGTTTTTGCATGGTCATATGACGACATGCCGGGCCTGAGCACTGATTTAATGGTTCACAAATTGCCCACCGATCCAACGGTGCCTCCTGTCAAGCAGAGGCTGAGAAAATTCAAGCCTGATTTGAGTGTGAGAATTAAGGAAGAAATCACCAAACAGTTGGAAGCAAAGGTCATTCGAGTCACTCGATATCCTGTTTGGTTAGCTAATATCGTTCCTGTACCAAAGAAAGACGACAAAATTAGAGTATGCGTCGACTACTGCAATCTCAACAAAGCAAGTCCGAAGGATAATTTCCCATTACCCAATATCCATATTTTGATCGATAATTGTGCCAAGCATGATATAGGATCTTTCGTGGATTGTTATGCCGGGTATCATCAAATTCTAATGGATGAAGAAGACGCAGAAAAGACGACATTCATCACACCATGGGGAACTTATTGCTATCGGGTAATGCCATTCGGTTTGAAGAACGCCGGAGCAACCTATATGAGAGCGATGACCACAGTGTTTCATGATATGATACACAAAGAGATTGAGGTATACGTGGACGATGTGATCATAAAATCAAAGCATCAATCTGACCACGTTGGGGACTTAAGGAAATTCTTCTTAAGACTTCGCAGGTACAACCTCAAGCTTAACCCTGCCAAATGCGCATTTGGAGTTCCATCTGGAAAGTTACTGGGATTCATAGTCAGTCGGCGAGGCATCGAGCTAGACCCATCAAAAATCAAAGCCATCCAAGAATTGCCACCTCCAAGGAACAAAACTGAAGTAATGAGTTTGTTGGGAAGGTTAAATTACATCAGCAGGTTTATTGCTCAGCTCACAACAACCTGTGAGCCAATTTTCAAATTGTTGAAAAAGGATGCTGCGGTCAAATGGACCGATGAGTGTCAAGAAGCGTTCGATAAGATAAAAGGGTACTTGTCGAACCCACCCGTGTTGGTCCCGCCAGAGCCAGGAAGACCTTTGATTCTTTACTTCACGATCTTGAAAAATTCATTTGGTTGTGTATTGGGGCAACATGACCTCACCGGCAGAAAAGAACAGGCCATCTACTACCTTAGCAAAAAGTTCACAGCTTATGAGGTTAAGTATACTCATCTGGAAAAGACATGTTGCGCCCTAACATGGGTGGCTCAGAAGTTGAAACACTATTTGTCGTCCTACACTACTTACCTCATTTCGCGTTTGGATCCATTGAAATATATTTTTCAAAAGCCTATGCCAACGGGAAGACTTGCAAAGTGGCAAATTTTGCTCACAGAGTTTGACATCATCTATGTGACTCGGACTGCAATGAAAGCCCAAGCACTGGCCGATCATTTAGCCGAAAACCCGGTCGATGAGGAATACGAGCCGTTGAAAACCTATTTTCCTGATGAAGAAATAATGCATATCGACGAGGTGGAGCGAATTGAAAAACCTGGCTGGAAACTTTTCTTTGATGGAGCCGCTAACATGAAAGGAGTCGGGATAGGAGCTGTAATCATCTCTGAAACAGGGCATCACTATCCTGTTACGGCTCAACTGCGATTTTATTGCACCAATAATATGGCTGAATATGAAGCTTGTATTATGGGTTTAAGGCTAGCCGCAGACATGGGTATCCAAGAAATCTTAGTCATGGGAGATTCGGATCTTCTGGTACATCAAATTCAAGGAGAATGGGAAACCCGAGACTTAAAGCTCATACCATACCGACAATGTCTACATGATCTTTGTCAGCGGTTTCAATCAGTGGAATTCCGGCATATTCCAAGGATTCGTAATGAGGTTGCCGATGCATTGGCTACTTTGGCATCAATGTTGCACCATCCAGACAAAGCTTATGTGGATCCCCTACATATTCGAGTCCACGATCAGCACGCTTATTGCAATATGGTTGAAGAAGAATTTGATGGTGAACCATGGTTCCACGACATCAAGGAGTATATCAGGATGGGGATATATCCCGCACAAGCCACAGGAGATCAAAAGAGGACCATTAGGCGATTGGCAAATGGATTCTTCTTAAGCGGAGGAGTTTTGTATAAAAGAACACCAGATCTTGGATTATTAAGATGCATAGATGCCAGAAAAGCTACAGCTGTCATGTCTGAAGAACATTCGGGAGTTTGCGGACCCCACATGAGCGGATATGTGTTAGCAAAGAAAATCCTCCGAGCTGGTTACTATTGGCTTACCATGGAGCGAGATTGTATCAGTTTTGTGCGCAAGTGTCATCAATGCCAGATACACGGAGAATTGATTCATTCTCCACCATCCGAGTTGCACACAATGTCGGCACCATGGCCCTTCGTTGCCTGGGGTATGGATGTGATTGGACCAATTGAGCCGGCAACATCCAATGGGCACAGGTTCATTCTGGTAGCCATTGATTATTTTACCAAATGGGTTGAGGCCAAGACATTCAAATCGGTGACCAAGAAAGCTGTGGTCGATTTTGTCCACTCAAATATCATATGTCGATTCGGAATCCCAAAGGTGATCATCACAGATAACGGTGCTAATCTTAACAGCAACTTAATGAAGGAAGTATGTCAACAGTTTAAGATTACACATCGCAACTCTACCCCATATCGGCCCAAGGCGAATGGAGCAGTCGAGGCAGCCAACAAAAACATAAAGAAGATACTTCGGAAAATGGTAGAAGGTTCAAGACAATGGCACGAAAAACTACCATTTGCGTTATTGGGATATCGCACTACTATTCGCACTTCAGTAGGAGCAACTCCTTATTTGTTGGTATATGGCACTGAAGCAGTAATTCCTGCAGAAGTTGAGATTCCTTCCCTTCGGATCATCGCCGAAGCAAAGATTGATGATGATGAATGGGTCAAAACCCGTCTAGAACAGTTAAACTTGATTGATGAAAAACGATTGTCCGCAGTATGTCATGGTCAATTATATCAAAGAAGAATAGCAAGAGCATACAATAAAAAGGTGCGTCCACGGAAGTTCGAAGTGGGTCAACATGTGCTGAAACGTATTCTTCCACATCAGGTTGAGGCAAAAGGCAAATTTGCCCCGAATTGGCAAGGACCATTCATTGTGACCAGAGTATTATCGAATGGTGCACTATGCTTAACAGATATTGAAGGCAAATGCATAGACATGGCGATCAATTCTGACGCGGTAAAGAGATATTATGCATAACTTTTTGAATGTTTGTATTTAGCATTATTTTGAAGATTGGAAAAGGCAATTTATTCAGCTATCCAAACACTATACCCTTTGCTTCCCATTTTGAGCCACATTTGTTTCTTTCTTACTCTCTCTTGGAATCAATGAAAATCAAATATGAAATTAAAAAAAAAAGTCACTATTGTTTGGTGAACTACGTTTGACCTGATTCCTCAAAGAAGGATACGTAGGCGCCTCACGGCTCGGTCATAGGGTGCACAATATGCATAATGTGTACAAAAGAAACATCAAGAGACCCCAATCAAGAAAACTGGGGCAGGAGTTGTATTGGAAATAAGAAAAAGATTCCAAGAGTTGTAATTTTAAACCCATACCAAAACTGTTTAGTTTTTGATACCTTTCCATTTTCCACCACATACCAAAAAGACCTTTCGACCAATCTTAGAAAAATGCTGAGTCAAACAAATGAAGATGGTTCATAACACTCTGGTACAAACAAGAAAAGAAAGTAAAAATGAGAGAGTCTTATAGGTGAGAACCCACACGGGCACCATAAGGCGATGGAAGTTGAGAGAAAGTAAAATGAGAGAGTCTTATTGGTGAAAACCTTCGTAGGCACCATAAGGCGAAAAAGAAGTAAGAAATGAACAAATGAGGAAGGTTTATCGGTGAAAACTCTTTGAGATATTGCAAGTCCAACAGGTCTGTAAAATGAAAAATGAAGTTGGATTACGGAAATTTTGGGGAAAACAAAAATGAGACAATTGAAAGGAGATTGATTAAAAGACTGGGTTGATTAATCCAAATTGCATACCATGATCATTGGCGCCAGTGACTCCAATCAGATAAGTCCTTTATTCTTTCGTCAACGATCATCCAAATTTGGATTTTTCTTTTTCATTCTATAATTGTCGAAATCAGCGTGTTTCGTCACTAATAATCTTACTTTTCTAAAGCTTTGAGATAAGTTTTATTCCAAACAAATAAGAAGGAGTGTCAAGGTATACTACCAAGATTCAAGGTTACATGATGCAAAATACGGCCATGAAAGGCGAGAGATAAAAATAATAAGATATGGGTGTAAGAAAAATGGAATCAAAAGCGGATCAGCAATGTCAGGAGAACATATGATTACGGTTAAAAGGGTTTGAAGGAAAACATACAGAGGGGAATCCTATAGTTAAGGATCAATTATAAGGACAAATAGTCTTTCAACCATTTCAAGGCAACAAAACAAGACAAAGAAGCCCCACCGTCGGGGAGAATGCCCAGTTAACCCTCCTGTTTTAAAACTAACAAAGTTTTCTTTGATTTTAAAACAGGGGCAAAAACAACATTTATGTCAGGAAAAACCCTATGAGAAGAATTAAAGAAGTCAGGCGTCCACCTGGAGAATGAGGATGAGAATTAAAGAAATCAGGCGTCCACCTGGAGAATGAGGATGAGAAAAGAAGGAATCAGGCGTCCACCTGGAGAACGAGGATGAGAATTAAAGAAGTCAGGAGTCCACCTGGAGAATGAGGATGAGAATTAAAGAAGTCAGGCGTCCACCTGGAGAACGAGGACAAGAATTAAAGAAATCAGGCGTCCACCTGGAGAATGAGGATGAGAAAAGAAGAAGACAGGCGTCCACCTGGAGAACGAGGATGAAGAATTAAAGAAGGAATCAGGCGTCCACCTGGAGAATGAGGATGAGAATTAAAGAAGTCAGGCGTCCACCTGGAGAATGAGGATGAGAATTAAAGAAGTCAGGCGTCCACCTGGAGAATGAGGATAAGAATTGAAGAAATCAGGCGTCCACCTGGAGAATAAGGATGAAGAAGTTAAGAAGAAATCAGACGTCCACCTGGAGAATGAGGATGAAAAGAATTAAAGAAGAAATCAGGCGTCCACCTAGAGAACGAGGATGAGAATTACAGAAGTCAGGCGTCCACCTGGAGAATGAGGATGAGAATTAAAGAAGTCAGGCGTCCACCTGGAGAACGAGGATGAGAATTAAAGAAGTCAGGCGTCCACCTGGAGAATGAGGATGAGAATTAAAGAAGTCAGGCGTCCACCTGGAGAATAAGGATGAAGAAGTTAAGAAGAAATCAGGCGTCCACCTGGAGAACGAGGATGAGAATTAAAGAAGTCAGGCGTCCACCTGGAGAATGAGGATGAGAATTAAAGAAGTCAGGCGTCCACCTGGAGAATGAGGATGAGAATTAAAGAAATCAGGCGTCAACCTGGAGAATGAGGATGAGAAAAGAAGAAGTCAGGCGTCCACCTGGAGAACGAAGATGAAGAATTAAAGAAGGAATCAGGCGTCCACCTGGAGAACGAGGATGAGAATTAAAGAAGTCAGGCGTCCACCTGGAGAATGAGGATAAGAATTGAAGAAATCAGGCGTCCACCTGGAGAATAAGGATGAAGAAGTTAAGAAGAAATCAGGCGTCCACCTGGAGAATGAGGATGAAAAGAATTAAAGAAGAAATCAGGCGTCCACCTGGAGAATGAGGACAAAGAATTGAAGAAATCAGGCGTCCACCTGGAGAATGAGGACAAAGAATTGAAGAAGTCAGGCGTCCACCTGGAGAATGAGGACAAAGAAAAGAAGCAGTCAGGCGCCCACCCGGAGAACAAGGGAATACAATTAAAGCAGACAGAAGTCAGGCACCCACCTGGAGAACAAGGGAATACAATTGAAGTGTTGAAATCAAAAACCCGCTCATATGAGAAAAGAGCACATTTAGAGTCAATAAAGCAGAGGAGTCCAACAAAGTCCCCAGCAGGAAACAAAAAGAATCCCAAACAGATAAAGAAAATACGGGACACAATGAAAAGGAATACGGAATAAGCCAAATGCCCAAGAGTCACCAAGATATCAAGACAACAAGAAACGCAAGGGCATGATCAAGATAAGATTTTATAATTCATGTACCATAGTCTAGTTTAGCCTTTTGTATTACCTTTGAAGTAAGGTGTAATAAGGAGGTCAGCAAGCAGTAAAAATAGCACGAAGCAGCAGTAACATCACAGTCCCACGGTAGTCCCCGCTACCCAAAACTTCCCGAACTACATTGACCTGATTCCTTTATAGCCAAGGATATGTAGGAAACCTTTGAAGCAGAGGTTCGGTCAAATCTTTCAAAAAATGCTTCCCACGGAGTATTTGAACGGGCAAAAATCGCTCGTATCCGCTCACTTTATCTTTGCACGAAAACTCTTCGAGTTTCCGCACAAAGAGGGGCAGATGTGAGCACGTGATTTTTGCCTTACGAAAACTACTCCAAAATAAATCAAAAATAAAATAAATTTCTTTTACTGTGCAATTTTTGAATTTGCGTGGTGTTTGTTAAATATTTGTCTTATATCCGTAAATGTTTACTTTGTCATAACAAAATGAAAATAAAAATAAAAATATATGTTTCATGCATATCTAGGATTTAATTATGCATTTAATAATTGATTCTAAATAAAATCACAAAATATGCATTTGTTCTATTTCATTGTGTGATAATGTTTGGTCTGTGTGTTAAATAATTGTTAAAAGGTAATTAATATCTTTGGAAGGGTAATTTTTGTTTTTATAATTTTAATTAAGATTTTAATGATTAATAATAAAATTAGAAAATAAAAAATATAAGTTGTAAAAAGAAAATCGGACCTGGACCTAAATCCAGGCCCAAACAAAATGAGCCCCATAAGCCCAGTCCAAACAAGCCTGTCCGGTCCAATTTACACGAGCCAAAACGACAGCGTTTGGTCACGCTTCATCAAGGACCGTTGGATTGAATCAATCCAACGGCGGAGATCTCACCCCCTTACCCGTAACCCTTTACCCGACCCTTTGACCCGATCCAGCCTGACCCCGAATTTCAAACAAACGACAACGTTTGGTTAAGTGGATTGATCTCAACTGTGCATCTTAATTGATCCAACAGATGAGATCAATCCACCCCACCCCTATATAAGGCCCAAACCCCTACCCCGGCCCCTAACTGAACACCCCCCTCCTCTCTACTGTTCATCATCCCTTCCGAAACCAAACCCCTAACCCTAGCCGCCCTTATTCCCCACCGCCTGAAACCCGGCGGCATCAACGCCGCCGGTCACCACCTTAACACCCCAGAACCCCCTGAACACCCTCTATCCGAATATGTTAGCCGTTTGGCTCGAATCTTCCTGAGGGTTCTCGAATCTTCATTTGAAGATTCGAGCCAAACTCAGATCTAAACCAAACAGCCCCTAGTTAACACCATAGCACCCCCTAGCATGCCTCGTTATGGATCCGGTGTTTGTTTGGCTCGAATCACTTCAGAGCTTCTCGAATCTCCATTTGAAGATTCGAGCCAAACATGAACTCACCCAGATCTGTTCTAAACTAACACCAAATCACCCCTAGGCTTCCCTCACCCTTGTGTCGTCTTTGGTTCCCTTCGAATCTACCCGAAAATGTTCGGATTTAAAATCCAAGATCTGAAACCCTAAATTTCCAATCTTGGAATCTTTTTCAATACAAATGAAGGATTGAGGTTTAATCGACCTTAGTCAAAGTATTTTCAGTTGAAAATACTTCGACTAAGGTCTGTTTGATTTCAAAAAGTCAAGTGGAATTCTAGTCTGAATAAATTTGAAGGATTCAGAGGTATTTTTCTATTTCTTTTGTGTATTCTACGTGTATTTTTGTTTGTTTTAATAACCTGTTAATTTTTCATATTTTTGTTTGATTAATTCTGTCATTTCTGTCTCTTGCCAGTCTACTTAATCAAATAAATGAATTGTTTCTGTTGGTTATGTTTGTTCACAATGTGTGTAATCGACTCGATTAAATTCGTCGATTAGTTATATTATGAATTCCCATTTGTGATAATACTGATTGAAATAATCTGTTTCTATAGACTGTTTGTTGACAATTGTTGTAAATAATCAGCTTAAGTTAATACTCGTCAGTGAAATCACCCTTGTTTGTAAATCAATAAGTCTGTCAGAATAATTGTTGTATGTATATTGTTTCCTGAACATTAAGTTTCAGGGCATTGTCAGTATATTGACAATGCTCCTGTTTGTTTGATCTTAGTTCAAAAGCTGAAGTTCAGTTTGAATTATTGTACGGAGTTCAGTGTAATGTTATTGTGATGCTAGGTTTAAACTCCATTTCACAAGTATTGATTAGATACCCTTGTATTAGAAAGAGTATATTCTCAGTTAAGATTCAATTCAGAACTTAAGAGAATTAGTTGTAGCTGTCTTAAATCAGATTAATAATCAGGTTTAAACAGATTTTAAAATCTGTATTGTTAGATTCTGATTTTAAGTTTGAAAGCAGTAATAACAGTTATTACAGTAGGATTTCTGGGGGCATTTCTGGGACAGAACAGTAAGGGTAATGTGATAGTATAGTGGGCTGAAAGTGGAATGTTAATGACTATAGTTTAATATGATAATGGGAAACAAAGGGTAATGGGGCTGCTTAAAATCAGGATAAGATCACTTAAAGTATTTAAAAGCAGATTTTAATGGGACTTTCTGATTTTTAAAGAGGAAAGGGGTCCAGGCAGCACTTAAAAAGAAAGGGGCAGGCCTGTATAAATACAGGGAGCTGGACAGAGATAGAAGAGGAGAAAAAAAATAAGGAGATATTAGGAGAAAAATCTGATTTGAAGGACAGATTTTAAAAGGGACTGAAAATCAGTTTTCAGAGAGAGTTTTTAAGAGAGGGAGAGAGATTTTGAGAGTCTGATTTTAAGGCATTAGAGATATACACAGAAATACATATACATAGAGAGAAATCTGGATAGAAGAAGAAAAGAAAACAGAAACAGAAAAATCAGAAATAGGAA
Source organism: Nicotiana tabacum (assembly GCF_000715075.1). Lineage (NCBI taxonomy): Eukaryota > Viridiplantae > Streptophyta > Magnoliopsida > Solanales > Solanaceae > Nicotiana > Nicotiana tabacum. The sequence continues at coordinate 153,816,045 of NC_134087.1, read as the reverse complement.
TCAGAAACAGGAAGAAACTGAAATCTGAAAAAATGTTATTCTTCTAAAATATATCCGTTGTTTGTTTGTGGATATTGTTCAGTTTGAATCTGAAATCTTTCTCTCAAGTTTCTGTCACTGTTCATCTGGGTTAACGGGTCTTGTTCAAGACTTGCTGTGTTATTGGTATATCTTGCCGGTATTTTGTTACTGCTGAAATTTACTCCTTCTATCTTCATTTCCAGGTACATATCTTTTAAATTCTATGTTGGAAAGAGATTCAGCATGACAAATCAATGAAGCTTGAATTGCAATTCTATTTTTATTTTGTCTAAGTTCATTATTTTAAAAGTTCAGTCTTGTTTCATGTTTGGTTAATATAGTAGTATGTTTGACATGATAATTAGTAGTTGATCATTCTCTTTTAAAACTCATATAAGTGCTGTAATAGTATTATCTATACCAGAATTTCTCATTAGTATAGTCATATTTGAGTTGTCAAAACAGGGAATATGGCATAAAAATGGGCCATTGATTACATCCCGTAATACCTTTAGCTAAATGTAAAGTAGAATGGAAGTATTAAGAAATTACATTATTAGTATATCTTGTAAAAATATGATTTTGTTTAGATTGATATAAGTTATATGTTCATATATGACATGATGACAGATATATTTATAATCATACGAGTAAGGTGAGTTGGTATAGCTCGTTACGATGTTAAGAATATTATGAATGTTTAGGCGCACAACTATGTTGCATGTAATACAATTTTATTGAATCAATTCGAATAATAACCCCTTTCTCATCAATTTGATTATTTATCGTTATAAATAAATTAACTAAGCAATTATAATTTTGGATTAAAAACAAGCATGTGAGAATGAGATGATATGTATAAGCACAAATTGCAACACTTTATATCAATGGTAAGTAGAAATAAAATTTGCACTAAATAAAAATAATGAAAATTCTTGAAAAATATTTCTTCCCTTTATAAATCATTTTTTAGTTTCATATGCAATTCATTCTTTGGTAAATATATATGTTGTATTTGCCAAAAATAGCGTTAATCATATTTTTATTCTTTTCTTTGAACTTGAATAGTCTGGATGAATATAATTTATACGCGGAAATTATAATCGAAGGTCAACATTTAATAAATTGTGAATTCTTTTAAAAGAATTTAAAGGCATCCCTTGAATGTGAATTTCTCAGGATTTTCATATAAAATGTGTAGTTATAATAAACAATTTGTGAAAAATCCATAATATTATTACAAAGATTCTGCGCAATTAGGGATGCGTTCGCGTACCCTGATTATATTTTTAAAAGCAAATTCGGATTATGCGTACGCGCAATTTCGAGCGAATATTTAATAAAAAGGATTTCTCCAAAAATGTTAAAATAATTTCATATAACCCGGGATGTGCAGATCACTGTTTAAATATAAGGGTGATGACGTTCATAATTTTATTTTAAATCACGAACATATGAATTTGTAATAAAGGACATAATATGGTCAATTATATTGTGTACACGTATGCGTGACATGATCCCCCGTAATTATGAAAGGTATATAATACGAATATACGTACGCGTAATTCGTTTATATAATTGTAAACAATAAGTAAAAGCGGTAGTAAAATCATGCAATAAAAAACGTATTTAGTAAAATCAAGATAATTAAGCCAATAAAAACAGTTGAGCGACCGTGCTAGAACCACGGAATTCGGAAATGCCTAATACCTTCTTCCGGATTAACAGAATTCCTTACTCAGGATTTCTGGTTCGCAGAATAACAAACAGAGTCATATTCTCCTTGATTCAGGGATTAGAAATTGGTGACTTGGGACGCCTTTAAAATTCCCAGGTGGCGACTCTGAAACAAAAAAAAAATCTCGTTTCGACTGTCCTTCAATTGGAGAATACTCCCTACGCACCCTCGCGGGCGCGGAAAAAGGAGGTGCGACAGGCGGCAGTCCTCGAGTCATCGAAAGTTTCTGGATCGAGAACCATTACTTGTAAACTTGGTATTGCCTTATTGAGGGCTTACGATTTCAGAGTTCCGACCCGGAGGTCATGTGGCCTTGAATTTTTGACGCCAGTACCCGAGTGTTCGAGACGTTTTGGCTCTGGGGCCGTTTTGTGATCTTGATGTTGCCTCACTGAGGGCTTACGAGTTTGAAGCTCCTACTCGGGGGTCATACAACTTCGAGTTGTTGACGCCAGTCCCCGAGTGTTCGGACATTTTTGGCTTTGGAGCCGTTTTTGCAAAAATACCGAGCTTCTTTAAAATGTGAAGTGCTTTGGAAAGTATTCTTTGATTACTTGGTACAAGTATACACTTTTAAGATGTTAAGGGATCAGTTATTCTATACGGACATGGTTCGTTCAACCATTTGGCCTGGTACATTATTTTCCTATCGAGACCCCATTTAGCGCATCCTGGCTTCTCCAAGTAGGTGACCTTCCGAGGGGGATGCCCCCAGTATTCGAGGTTGATTGCAAAAGAAGCCTTGAATACTTGTTGAGTCTTCCTTAGGTAGCATATAGATGTTTCCTCGTTAAAAACCTTGCCGGTAAAACCCTTCTTAGGATAAAAACCCGGTAGAAGGAAAAGAGTGCAACGTACGCTTTTGGAACCTAAGGCCTTCGAGTTGGAAAGCGTTTTGGCCATTTCGATCGGATGCCTGCATCAGGTTAGCATAAAATGTAACTGAAAAAGGGAGATGATCATACCTTAGTGCTGACGGCGCTTCGGACCTCAATGTGATTCAATCGTTTATTACGAGGACTCAGTACGGTCCTTCTCTTTCTTTAGTTGGGCGTAGCTGAGAATGTAGCTTGTTATCACTATCTTACTATTTTCTTATCCTTCGGCTCCTTCAATGGTGGAGGTATTGGCATTGATGCCATATCGTGCATCGCGAATATCTCTTTTGCCGGATGCTGTTCCCCGTATGATTTTTACCCCATCCTTTGTCGGGAATTTCATCATTTGATGGAGGGTGGATGGTACTGCTCTCATGCAGTGTATCCACGGTCTCTCGAACAAGGCGTTGTATCTCATGTCTTATTCGATGACATGGAATTTGGCATTTTGGGTTGTGCCGGCCACATTGACTAGGAGGGTGATTTCCCCTTTCATTGTTTCGCTCGCCATGTTGAATCCGTTGAGGAATCGAGAAGCGGGCAAGATTTGGTCAAGTAGCCCGAGCTAATCTACCACCCTCAACCTGATAGTATTGGCCGAGCTACATGGATCCACAAGTACACGTTTAATTTGAAATTTATTTACAAGGGAAGAGATTACTAGTGCGTCGTTGTGAGGCTGAGACAAGGTCTTGATGTCCTCATCATAGAATGTGAGAGCATCCTTGGGTATGTAACCTCGAGTTCTCTTTTCTCTGGTGATGGATATTTTTGTTCTTCTGATCATGGGTTGTTTTGGAGCATCGATGCCTCCTAATATCACATGGATGACATGTTGCGGCTCATTTGTTTCATTCTTTTTCGTCGCCTCTCTTTCCTGGAACTGATTTTTGGCTCGATCGCTGAGGAATTCTCGGAGGTGACCTTTTCTGAGTAGTCGAGCTACTTCTTCCCCGAGTTGTTGGCAATCTTCGATCCTGTAACCGTGCGTGTTGTGAAATTCGCACACTAAGTTATGGTTCCTTTGTGAAGGATCTGACTGTACAGGCCTTGGCCACCTGGTGTCTCTGATTTTACTAATGGCATGTACGATGTCTGAAATGTCAACATTGAAGTTGTATTCCGACAAGCGGGGCACCTCCGTCGGCCCTATGTTCCTATCGAATCCAGCTCTATTAACAAGTCGCCGAGGATTCTGGCCTCGGTCCATTCTCCGGTCATTGCGGGGTATGTTAGGCCTTGGGGCATTTCTCCTGTCTTTAGTGTATAGTTGGTATCTCTCTTTATTCGGTTTTGACTTCTTTGCCGAAAGCCTGCTAGGATATCGAGCCCGAGGGGGATCCTAGTTGGTCTTCTTCGACCCTGATCTTTGATTGGTATTGGTTGTGGACGTTCGACCAAGTCACGGCGGGATATTCGACTAAGTTCTACTTCAGCTGCTTCGAAGCTACCGAGCTTCGCTCGTTCAAACCTTGAGTGAAATCCTGCATCGCCCAGTCATCGGAGACCGGTGGTAGTTCCATTCGTTCCATTTGAAAGCGATATACAAATTCTCGCAGTATCTCGTTCTCCCTATGCTTGATTTTGAAGACGTCCGATTTCCTTGTAGCTACTTTGATGGCATCAGCATGTGCCTTTATGAAAGAATCTACCACCATGGCAAATGCGTCTATGGAGTTAGGAGCTAGGTTGTGATACCATATCATTGCCCCTTTTGAAATTGTCTCTTCGAACTTTTTCAGTAAGACGGACTCGATCTCGCCGTCCTTTAGGTCGTGGCCCTTCACTGCACAAGTGTAAGCAGTGACGTGCTCGTTGGGGTTTGAGGTTCCGCTGTACTTCGGAAGGTCGGGCATTCTGAACTTCTTTGGAATGGGTTTTGGGGCCGCTTCTTGTGGGAATGGCTTTTGTACAAACTTCTTCGAATCTACACCTTTCAGAATAGGGTGTGCGCCCGGAATTTTATCGACCCTAAAATTGTAGGTCTCTACCTTCTTGTCGTTGGCTTCTATCTTCTTCTTGCCTGACTCGATCCTCTTTGTGAGGTCCTCGAGTATCTTAATGATGGCAGGGTCGTCTGCTGACCCGTTGTTGCTTGATCTTTTTGGTACCTGCTCGGCTCGGGGAGCCGTTTCTCGAGCTACCGTGTTGGGAGTCTTTTGGTGGCTTTGCAACTGAGCAATCGCCAGCTGTTGTGCTTGTAACATTTCGAAGATGGCGTGAAGGATAACCCCTTGTTCTTCCTGAGCCGGGGTTTTTTCTACTTCTTGTTAATCTTCCTAGTGTATGCTTCTATTGGTGTGAGAGCTTATTTCGATGTGTTGATCGTTGCGTGAGACCACATCCACGGGAATTGGTTCTGGTGCATTCTCAGGGTTTCGTGGTGGTACACCAACACCTGGTACATCCACACCATTCTCTCCATGGTCCTCAAGATTGTTGTTTTCACGTGCATTTACTGAGTTAGTCATTTTGACCTGAAATAAAAGATCTTGGACAAGAAAAAGTGTGAAAGGTAACTTGGATTATGTAGTAAACCAACAAGAAAATAATCACTATAATTTTTAGCCCCACGGTGGGCGCCAAACTGTTTACCTTGAAAATGGTAATTTCAATTAGATTTGATTTTGTAGTTCTAAAAATATGTGATCTATTTTTATGCTAGTTTTTAGGCAATTGATGCTAAGTGAAAGACTTGGAAGCACGATAAGAGCTTGAAAACAAGGTGATAACCAAACCAAATGGCTAATAATCAGGGCCTAGAGCTTGCTTATTCGGGGCCTCGAGGTCGAGTCTGATGCCCTGCCGAGGGTAGTCAACGGATGACTACCAGTTATGATAAAATCAATAATGGCTCTTTATGGCCAATAATAAGCAATAAATGAAGAACAATAAATAGAACACAATGAATATAAGTAATAAATACAAGCAATGAGATCAAGAGAATATGTTAGAGGGAAAAGAGAATGTTCTAGGGTATTCAATATTAAGCATCAGGTGTTTACAAAATGACAAGGATCCCCTTTATATATGAGGAGGAATCCCCCCATAGTACAAATACATTTATTGAAAAGATATAGGGCCGGTACAACCATTTAATGCCCTGATTCGGGTCTAAACTAGCCCACTAGACTTTGTAAGCTCTAGTCGCGTGCCTTGGGAGCCTCCCACTTTTTCACCATAGCTTAATCAGTCCATACTGCCTCAAGGCTGGACGTCGATAACCTCTCGGGTGTTAATCTCGACCATAATCTCGAGCCTATAAAAACGTGCTTATGAAGCGTCGTAGTGACCGAAAATTGGACCCTCCAATTTTACCGTATACAAATACCTTCTCTCCCACCATATATGCAACATCACTAACATTCCGATCAGCATAACTCTTCTGTCTAGATTATGTTGTATGAAGTTGATCCTAAATCAACTTGATTTTCTCCAAGGCATCCCGAACCAAATCAATACCCAACAACCTAGTGTCTTCTATCTCAAACCAACAAATTGGAGATCGACATTGCCTCCCATATAAGGCCTCATAAGGAGCCATATGAATGCTCATTTGGTAGTTGTTGTTGTAGGCAAACCCTGCAAGTAGTAGAAACTGATCCCAAAAACCCTCGAAATCCATAACACAAACGCGTAGCATATCCTCTAAGATCTAAATGGTACGCTCTGACTGTCCGTCTGTCTGGGGGTGGAATGTTGTACTAAACTCAACATGTGTTCCCAACTCTCACTGCACTGCTCTCTAAAACTACAATATGAACTACGTTTCTCAATCAAAATTAATGGACACTGCCATGCCATGAATACAAAAAATCTCACAGATATAGATCTCAGTCAGCCGCTCTGAAGAATAGGTAGTCACAATCAGAATGAAATGTGAAGATTTATCCAATAGGTCTACAATCACCCGAACTGCATCAAATTTCTTGAAAGTCCATGTGAGTCCCACAACAAAGTCTATGGTAACACGCTCTCATTTCCATTCGGGAATCTCAAGTCTCTGAATCAAACTACCCGGCCTATGATGCTCGTACTTCACCTGCTGATAGTTCAAGTATCAAGCCACATACCCCATTATATATTTCTTCATTATCCTCCACCAATAATGCTACCTCAAGTCCTGATACATATTCGTGGCATCCGGATGAATGTATACCACGATCTGTAGGCCTCTTCAAGAATTAACTCACGCAACCCATCCACATTGGGCACACACATCTGACCCTGCATCCATAACATCTCCAATAGAAGCCTCATTTGCATCACCGTGCTACACCGTTTCCTTAAGGACAAGCAAATGGGGTTCGTCATACTAACGCTCTCTTATGCGTTCATACAAAGAAGACCGAGAAAACATGCAAGCTAGAACCCCACTAGGCTTTGAAACATCTAACCAGATGAACTGATTGTCCAAAGCCTGAACATCTGGTGCTAGAAGTCTCTCACCAACAGGAATATACGCAACGCTACCCATACTCACAGCCTTTCTACTCAAGGCATCGGCCATCACATTGGCCTTCCTGGGATGATATAAAATTGTGATATCATAGTGTTTTAACAGCTCTAACCACCTCCTCTACCTCAAATTTAGATCCTTCTTCTTAAACAAGTGTTGTAGTCTCTAATGATTTGTAAATACCTCACAAGACACACTATAAAGATAATGCCTCCAAATCTTCGATGCATGAACAATGGCTTCCAACTCTAAGTCATGAACGGGGTAGTTCTTCTCATGGGGCTTCAACTTGCGTGAATCATAAGCAATCACCCTACCCTCTAGCATCAAGATACACCCAATACGAATCTGAGAAGCATTACAATAAACCGTATATGAACTCAATGTTGAAGGTTGTTTACCGTGAAAATGATAACAACAATTAAATTTGTAAATTAGATTCTAAAAATATGTGATCTATTCTCAAGCTAGTTGTTTAGAGCAGTTGATGCTAAGATTATGAAGTTTATGGCAAAATACAAGCTAGAAATAGAGCGATAACCAAACCTAAAGGCTTACTGTCCAAGCTTGTTTACCAAGGGGATACAGGCTAAAACGGGGAGTTGAACGAACCGATAAACCTGCTGCCCGAGTGTAGGATTAGTCGATGAGGGGCCTCGGGGTCGATGTCCGGCCCGATCTGGAGTTATCAGGGTTAATATTTGGCTCGAGTTCGAGGTGTCGGAGGTAGTCAAGGATGGGATAACAGTTAAGATATGATCTTAAAAGGCTCTCTATGATCAATATCTGGCAATAAATGAAGAACAAATAAGAAAAAAATAAAATACTAAAGTGGTCTCGAGCCAATAAGAACAAGCGAGTTAGAGAGAAGAGAGACATATTATTGAACTTGAGTAGAATGGTTGGAGCTCTTTTTACAGGGTATTAGCGACTCCCCTTTTATAGAAGGGGTGAGCCCAAACTTAGTACCAGATACATTGCGTGATAAAGGAAATAGGATGGGACAACCGGCAAGCTTTATGATGTATACATGGGCCGATGTCGAGCTGCTCAGATAGACATGATCGACCTCGGATGCATTCCTCGAGAGATTCTTACAATCGTCGGGACTTCGGTCGGCATTATCCTTGGCAGGGCATCGACGAATCTTGAAGGAAGTGACCGGATCGAGATCCCGGGCCTCCGGGGTCACCCTCCGAAGCACTTTGTCAAGGAGAAATCGGCCTCCCAGATTTCAGCGCGCACAGATAGTCTCTGCGTTTCTTAGAGGGAAGTGTTAAGAAATGATTTTGACATCCCACTTCTTGGGTTCCCATAACGACGACATGCTGATGGTGTAGCCCCCCTTTTACAAGTGCCGAGGCATTTCGCCTTTCCACTTCTCCAAGATCATCTGAAATGTCAAGACTCTTTGTTCTTCGGGGTTGTGTTACTGCTATCGACTCAGCTTCCATGAACACATTGATTGCGCCTGCTGTTACACTTTTCGAGGGCGGTAATGGAACCGCCGGTTACTTTGCTCTCCCCTATAAATGGGGCTTCTTATGGTCGGCTTCTCATTCAAACTTCACTTGATACCCATCTTTTCCTCCTTTCCTGCTATTTTTAGTTTTTGCCATCTCATTATATTTGAGGCATGTGGCCTCAAGATCTTACATCATATGTGCCTTGGCCCAACTCTCGATCCCTTTTTGGTTGGGCGAAGTTATGCCGCTGTGATGTTATTGTCGTTGTTGTTGTTATTGTTTTTGTTGCTGTTGTTGCAGTCGCCGTTGGCTCGAGGCAATGAGGCAGAGGGCCAATTTCCTCTGACCCTGGGAGATACTTTGGATTATGTACCGCTGCTCAAGTGGGGGCTTGGATTATACACCGCTGCTCACCCTTCTCTCTCGGCTTGGCGCGTTACACCCCTTTTGGATTCCTATGGGGTATGGTGACAATCTTTGTTGGCTGTTGCCTCCCGGGCCGAGGCAACATCTCAACAAGTGGCTTCAAAATAGTAGTACTGGCAAAGCTCGTACTAGCCAAAATTTTCACCCAGCCACTTCTTGTCTTCTTCCGGCCTCTCCTTTGTTAGTTTTCTCTTCTCCCCCGCCTTCCTCTTATATATCCTTCTTTTTGAAGAGGTCATTTCGGGAGGATTAGGATGAGGTTCCTGAGGGGATTGGATTTGGAAGATATTGTCTTTGAGGTCATACACCTGAGGGGATGATGACGGAGATGCCGCATTTAGGGAATGGGCTAGATTCTTAGGCTCTTGTTGTATGCATATCCTTGGAACTTCTTCATTATACGTAAGGATCCCCCTGCGGGCTTTTGTAACCATATGTAAGGACCCCCCGAGGGTCGTTGTAAGCGAATATGTTTATAAATACAGAGATATTTCCTTGATTCCTTGCTTCAATACTTGTTGTATTTCTTTATGTTTTAATGCACAATCTTGTTTTGTTGTCTGTGATACTAACCTCGGATGTGAATATTCTTTCCGGCCTTCGGTCGATAAAAACGGCTTCGCGCGAGGTCCTTCGTGGTTTCTCGAACTGGACCCAAAAAAGGCCAATAACCTCGGGCCGCCGGGACCCTATTTTTGCGTGGAGGTGTGGATAATGTTATCGGGTCTCATAATAATCCTGAGAAGAAATTTGCTCGAGGACCCGCGGACCAGGGACGCCGATGACTTCCTGAAGGCGGTCTCTGAACGGAGGCCTGCTCGTGCTCGGACCATCCTGGACAACACCCGGAGCTCGTTTCGTACGGGTGCTTGTTAAAAAATGCCTATTTCTTCGCAAGATAGTTTCCCTTGGCGGAGGCCTTTGAAGCCGTGTGCCAATTTGGTGAAGGCATTATTAGCCCTCGAGAGCGCCGTCTTGCTATTACGGAGGTTTCCGGAGTTGAGTATTACCTCGAGACTGGAGGTGGTGTTGATGGTTGGTGTCTTTGGTCGACTTTGAGTCATTGCTGCTCTTCCCATATGTGACGTGAGTCTGCTTCCGCCTTTCCAGGGGTCATCGGGGTCTGCTGACTCCATGGTGCCGGTGGACCTTGCCCTTAACGGCTGTTATTTGGAGGACGGTGGAGACCGGGCATGGACAAGTCACTCTGCTCAGGAGCTGACTGCTGAATCAATACCTTTGGGACCTGCATTACTTGTTTCAAAAATGGAACAATACTCTTTAGGCGGCGCGCTCCGCGCTTTGCCCGTTCTGCCTACGGCAATAACGAATTCAGCTTTAGGCTTTTGCTTTTTTTAGAAAAAGACGAAGGCTCAGGGGTACCTTAGGAGTGAAGCCGGCCGAGTCAGGAATGTTTGTGGTGAACTGAAGGTTCAAATGCAGGCTCGAGCTTTGATTTGAGTGGTCATGATTGCAAAGCTGTAGTCTGATTCCTCGAGGGTTCTAGTCAGAAATAACCGGTGTCCGGACTGATGTAGCACTGAATCGGACCGAGGACGATGAGGGAGTGGCGACCCATTTAAACGATGGTACTATCATCCGAGCTGAGTTGGAGCGGGCCCTCGATTGTGAGAAAAGGAATAAGGGATACGTTCGTCGTAGATTTCGGGAGAGGCGCTTGAAGAGACCCACTCCAGGGGTTCCATCCTCCTGGAAGGGTTTGCTTGAGTGAAGGCAGTTGAGCGTGATGCTCAGTTTCTTTCTTGCTGATGCCACGGAGAGCGAGGTTGGGGCTGGTAGGCCGTAACCTTTTGGGGTGAAGCGTAGAGCCATCTTGTATTTGCTGTTTGCAGAGCATGTTTATAGATAGAGAGTGCGCCTTTCGCGCATATATAAAATAAGAGAAAACTTGAAGCTTTATCTCCTTTGTACCTTTTTCTGCGTTGCCTTTGACCAGGTGGGCTGGTTTCGTCGTTTGGCGGTAACCTCGTGGGTTCAGAGCTAATTAGGAAGGCCCGGAGGCTTTTGAGTGCGACTTTTGTCGTAAGTAGGTGTTGGGGCCTCTGTGCATTGCCCAACTGTTCAGGCTCAATCTTTGAGCCCATCCTTGACTCGAGCTTACCGGACCTCCGGTCTCTTGTGCCTCCATGAGCTGATGATAATCGTTTTTATTTCTCGCCCTCGGGCATTTGTTGTTTCCACTATTTTGTGTTTAGACTCTAAGTCGCGTTGCGACTCAAGCTTCAATTGAACCTCAAGTGTTTTTCGTGCCTGCATGGGCGGAAGACGATGGTTTTTATCTCTCACCCTTGGTCATTTGTTGTTTCAATTATTTTAGGTCCATTCTCTGAGTCACATTGTGACTCGAGCTTCAATTGACCCTCAAGTTTTTTTGATTTTCAAGCTGGCGATAGTGGCTCTTACGTTGTTTTTGGTCATTGAGACCTTTTGATATGTGGCCCAGAGGCTTGCATAGTTAACTATTTTGGATCCGGTCTCCGAATCGGGTTACGACTTGAGCTCATTTTAATCCTCAAGTTGTCAATTTTCAAGCTGGCGACAATGGCTCTTACGCTATTTGGTTGTTGAGACCTTTTAGTGTGTGGCCCGGAGGCTTGTTTGGCTGGCGACAATGGCTCTTACGCTTTTTGCCCGTGGCCATTTTGTAGGCTTTGTTTTCCTCTCGTTAAGGTCTTATTGAAATGATTTTGCCTGACCCGTCGTCGGTTCTTGGAGAACCTTGATTTCTAGTCGTTATCGGTGATGTTTGAGCACCTCAAAAGGTTCTTAGCTCGTAGGCTGAGTAGGTTGAAGCCTTGTAATTTGGAGACAACGTGGTCGAAGCTCGTTTGCTTGTTGAGGAAACTTGTTTTAACCGGTTATTTCTGAAGTATATTCAAAGTAGTGGCCTGCAATTTTGTTTAGCGACGGTCGGACGTCCCCGAGTCACGTTAATTTGGTTGTATCAGCCGTTTTGACCGTAGTCATATGTGTTTGGCCGAAGCCATTTTTTATCCCGAGTGATAGTTTAGGCGTCTACACCGAGGGTATGCCCTTTCGGGATTCTTACAAATGCGATGTATAGCCTGAACTTTGAGATTTTTGAGTTTCATGCCTATTGAGGTCTTACAGTTTGTCATGCCTGTTGAGGTCTTACAGTTTGTGTTGCTTTGGAGAATAGATCTGGTTATACCGAGTCTGCCCGCTCGGGGTCTTACGGCCTCGGGTTTTCCAGTGTAAGGCGATTGGCGACAGTCTCCGAGTCATCGAGTTTGCTTAGGCTCGAAAGCCGTTATTTGTGATCTTGGAGTTACCTTACTGGGGCTTTATGAGCCCGAAGTTCTGACCCTGGGGCCGTGCAGGTAACAAATTGTTGATGCTAAGTCTCTGAGTATTTCGGGATGCATTCGGTAGAGGGGCCCTTGCCGTGAGCATGTTAAAATCCCCTTTTCTGGAGTACGAGATGCCGAAATATATTCTTTGTTTCTTGGATTAAATATATAATGTTGTGTTGGATCGATGTGTATTAGATCGTATTTGATCGCTCGACGATTTCCATGTTGCCTTTCCTGAAGTTTTTGTGGTTTCAGAGTTTCGACCCGGAGGCTGTCTGAGCGTTTTGAGTTGCTGGCGTCCGTTCCCGATTTTTTCGGGACATTTCTGGTGAAAGAATTTGTTACCTTAATTTGAGAAGGAGTCCTTTTTCTTTAGACAAAAGGTATTCTTTGATTGCCCGATACAATAATATATGTGTCCGCCGACGGGCGCCTGACTATATGGACATGGCTCATTTGACCGTTCGGTCCAATACATTGTTTTCCTACAGGAACCTTACTTGATGTTTCAAAACTCCTTCGAGCGAGTAGCTTTCTGGGGGAATGCCCTTCGCTATCCAAAAGTTAGATGCAGGGGAAGTTTTAGCATTTTGCGGAGTTCCTTCTTAGGCAGCTCGCAGACGTTACCTCGTTAAAAACCTTGCCGGTAAAAACCCTTCTTTTGGGACAAAAATTTGGTCGAAGGAAAAGAGTGCAACGGATGCATTTTTAGAGCCTTGAGATCTTCAGATAATGCTATCGTTTCGGCAGCTCCGATCCGGTGCCTGCACAAGGGTTAGTTCCAAATTCAAAATGAAAAGGGGGATGGTCGTACCTTAAAGTGAGGTATGCTAGTGATGCCTCGGGATTGGTTCGTTATAATTGCCTAGGGCGGAGACGCGACGTGGATTTCTATTGCATCAAGCTCGACCGAGGTCGACATCCGATTCGCCCTTTGGCTTATCTGGGGGCGGAGATATGAGCGTTGGTACCACATCGTGTATTGCAAACATTTCCCTTGCCGCATGCTGTTCCCCGTAGACGATTTTGATCCCGTCATTTGTTGGGAATTTCATCATCTGGTGAGGGTGGATGGTACCGCTCTCATGCAGTGTATCCAAGGTCGCCTAAATAAGGCGTTATACCTTATATCTCCCTCAATGACATGGAATTTGGTGTCTTGGGTCGTGTCGGCCACAATAACCAGAAAGATGATTTCTCCTTTCATCGTTTTGCTCGCCACGTTGAATCCATTGAGGACCCGAGTGGAGGGCACGATCTAGTTGAGCATTCCGAGCTGTTCTATCACCCTTGATGTGACAATATTGGCCGAGCTACCTGGGTCCACGAGTACACATTTTATCTGAAAAGAATTTACAAGGAAGGAAATTATCAGGGCATCATTGTGGGGTTGAGACAGGGTCTCGGTGTCCTCTTCGCTGAACGTGAGGGCGTCTACGGGGATATATCCTCGAGTCCATTTTTCTCTTGTGATGGATATTTTTGTTCTTCTCATCACGGGTTCCTGCGGGGCATCGGCGCCCCCCATGATCATGTGGATGACATGTTGTGGCTCGTTTGCCTATTTTTCTTGGTTGCCTCCCTTTCTCGGAACTGGTTTTTGGCCCGATCACTAAGGAATTCATGGAGGTGTCCTTTGTTGAGCAGCCGAGCCACATCCTCTCGTAGTTGATGGCAATCACCGGTTCTGTGACCGTGCATGTTATGGAACTCGCATACTAAGTTGTAATTCCTCTACGAAGGATCCGACTATATCGGTTTGGGCCACTTGGTCTCTCTGATCTTACTCACAGCGAACACGATGTCTGACACATCGACGCCGAAGTTGTATTTCGATAGGTGGGGCGCATTTATTGGTACTATGTTTCGATCGAACCTGGTCCTGTTGACAAGCCCTCGAGGGTCCTGTCCTCGATCGATCCTTCGATCATTGCGAGGTAGGTTGCGCTTTGGGTCATTCCTCCTATCTTCGAGGTATGACTGATACCTTTCTTTGTTTGGTTTCGATTCCTTTGCCAGGAGTCTATTTGGGTACACTGAGCCCGAAGGGGCTCCCAGCTGGTCATCCTTGGCTCTGATCTTTGATTGATATCGGTTGTGGACGTCTGACCAGGTCACGGCCGGATACTTGATCAGGTTCTGCTTCAGCTGTTTTGAAGCCACCGAGCTTCGTTCGTTTAGGCCTTGGGTGAAGGCCTGTACTGCCCAGTCGTCAGAGACTGGCGGTAGCTCTATCCGCTCCATCTGAAAGTGGGACACAAATTCCCGCAACATCTCGTTCTCTTTCTGCTTGATATTGAAAACGTCAGACTTCCTTGTTGCTACCTTGATGGCTCCTGCATGTGCCTTTATGAAGGAGTCTGCTAGCATGGCGAATGAATCTATGGAATTGGGAGCCAAGTTATGATACCATATCATGGCCCCCTTCAAGAGTGTTTCTCCGAATTTTTTCAGCAATATAGATTCGATGTTGTCATTCTTTATGTCATTGCCTTTTACTGCGCAGGTGTAGGCGGTAACATGTTCGTTAGGGTCGGTGGTACCGTTGTACTTAGGGAGTTCCGGCATTCTTAACTTCTTTGGAATGGGCTTCGGGGCCGCTTCCTCGGGGAACAACCTCTGTACGAACTTCTTCGAATCTAAGCCCTTGAGGATCAGGTGCGCACCTGGGATCTGATCAACCCTAGAGTTGTAGGTCTCGACCTTTTATCGTTGGCTGCAATCATTTTCTCACCCGATTCGATCGTATTGGTGAGGTCCTCGAGCATATTTACTATGGCAGGGTCGGCTATGGACCCATTATTGCTTGATCTTTCGAGTACTTACTCGGCGGGGAGAGTTGTTTCCGGTGCTGCTGTGCTACGAGTCTTCGGATGGCTTTGTAACTGAGCAATGTCTCACTGTTGTGCCTGCAACATTTCAAAAATAGCATGAAGACTAACTTCCTGTTCTTTCCGGGCTGGGGTCTTTTGGGCTTCCTGTCGGTCGATGTGTCGTATTCTCCTGTCGGTGTGGGAAGTTTTCTTGACCTGTTGTCTATCCTGTGAATCCGCATCTGCTAGAATCGGTCCGGGTGCGTTATATGGATTCTGAGGTAGTGCTCCAGCGGTCGGGACAACCACACCGTTTTCCCCGTGGTTTTTGAGGTTGTCGTTCTCGACTTTGTTTACCAAACCAGGCATTTTGACCTGAAATCAAGAGATCTTGCACAAGAAAAAGTGTGGAAGATAACTTGTGTTTGTGCAATGAAACCAACAAGAAAATCATCACTATTATTTTTAACCCCACGGTGGGCGCCAAACTGTTTACCGTAAAAATGGTAACAACAATTAAATTTGTAAATGAGATTCTAATAATATGTGATCTATTTTCAAGCTAGTTGTTTAGAGCAGTTGATGCTAAGAAAATGAAGTTTATAGCAAAACACGAGCTAGAAGCGGAGCGATAACCAAACCTAAAGTCTTACTGTCCGGGCTTGTTTACCAAGGGGATACAGGCTAAAATAGGTAGTTGAACGAACCAAGAAAACTGCTGCTCAAGTGTAGGATTAGTCGATGAGGGGCCTCGGGGTCGATGTCCGACCCGATCTCGAGTTATCGGGGTCGATATCTGGCTCGAGTTCGAGGTGTCGAGGGTAGTCGGGGATGGGATAACAGTTAATATATGATCATACAAGGTTCTCTATGATCAATATCAGGCAATAAATGAAGAACAAATAAGAAAACGATAAAATACTAAAGTGGTCTCGAGCCAATAAGAACAAGCGAGTTAGAGAGAAGAGAGAGATATTATTGCACTTGAGTAGAATGGTTGGAGCTCTTTTTACAGGGTGTTAGCGACTCCCCTTTTATAGGAGGGGGAGCCCAAACTTTGTACAAGATACGTTATGTGATAAAGGAAATGGGATGGGACAACCGGTTAGCTTTATGACGTATGCGTGGGTCGATGTCGAGCTGCTCAGATAGACCTGATCGACCCCGGATGCATTCCTCGAGAGATTCTTGTGTTCGTCGATACTTTTGTCAGCATTATCCTTGGCAGGGCATCGGCGAATCTTGAAGGAAGTGATCGGCTCGAGATCCCGGGCCTCCGGGGTCACCCTCTGAAGCATTTTATCAAGGAGAAATCGGCCTCCCAGATTTCACCTCACACAATGGTAAAACTAAAACAAGAGTTGTGGTCAAGGAAGTCTTCAGCTTCTGAAAGCTCTCCTCACACTCATCAGACCACCTGAAAGGGGCACCCTTCTGGGTCAATCTAGTCAAATGTGCAGTAATGGACGAGAAACCCTCCACAAAACAACAATAATATCCGGCCAAACCAAGAAAACTCTAGATCTCAGTAGTTGAAGACCGTCTGGCCAACACTGAACTAACTTAATCTTCTTCGGATCTACCTTGATCCCCTCACTAGACACCACGTGCCCTAAGAATGCCACGGAATCAAGCCAAAACTCATACTTGGAGAATTTAGCATATAGTTTTGTCTCCCTCAAAGTCTGGAGTATAATGCTCAGATATTGCTCATGATCCTCCTAACTGCATGAGTAACCAGTATATCATCAATGAATACCATGACAAAAGAATCAAGATATGGCTTAAATACATTGTTCATCAAATGCATAAATGCTGCTAGGGCATTGGTTAGCTCAAAAGACATCATATGAAACTTGTAGTGGCCATAGCGGGTCCTGAATGTTGTCTTCAGAATATCAGAATCCTGAATCTTCAACTGGTGATACCCATACCTCAAATCAATCTTAAAGAACACTCTAGCACCCTAAAGCTGGTCAAATAAGTCATCAATGCACGATAATGGGTACTTTTTCTTAATTGTAACTTTGTTCCACTACCTATAATCAATGCATATCCATATAGTACCATCCTTCTTCACAAATAGAACCGGTGCACCCAAAGACGACACACTAGGCCTAATGAATCCCTTATCAAGTAGTTCCTGAAGTTGTTCTTTTAATTCGTTCAACTCGGCTAGTGCCATAAGATATGGAGGAATAGAGATGAGTTGAGTGCCCAGAACTAAGTCAATACCAAAATCAATGTCCCTGTCGGGTGGTATGCCCGGCAGGTCTGCAGGAAACACATCTGAAAAGTCTAGTACTACTGGAACGGAATCAATAGTAGGAGTATCAACACCAACATCCCTCACAAAGGCCAAATATGCCAAACATCCTTTCTCAACCATCCGTCGAGCCTTCAAGTATGAAATTACTCTACTGGGAACATAATCCAGGGAACTTCTCCACTCAATCCTAGGCAATGCTAGCATTGCCAAAGTCACGGTCATAGCGTGACAATCCAGAATAGCATAATATGATGACTACCAATCCATGCCTAATATCACATCAAAATCAACCACACTAAGCTGTAAAGATCAACTCTCGTCTTCAATACCCCAATAGTCACCACACACGACCGATACACACGGTTCATAAAAATAGAATCACCCACTGGTGTAGATACATAAACATGCATACCTAAAGAATCATAGGGAATATCCAAATAGCGAGCAAAGTACAATGATACATATGAATAAGTGGAACCAGGGACAAATAATATGAAAGCATCCCTGTGGCACACTGAAATAATACATGTGATCACTATGTTTGAAGCAACTGCCTCTGTCCTAGCGGGAAAAGCATAGCATCGAGCCTGAACACCATCTGATTGACCTCCTACCCCGAGCTGGCTGAGCGGGTAGCAAAGTAACTGTTGCTGAGGACATAGCCTGACCTCTCTGCTGAACTAGACCTCCCATAAGAAGGGGACAATACCTTCTCACATACCTTAACTCTCCACACTCGTAGCAACCTCAATCCAAAAATGGTGGCGGGGACTGAACCGGACCTCGAGAATCAAAATAGCCACTAGAAGAACCTGGTACTAATAAACCTTGAACTAATAGAGAATGGGATTAAATCTGAGCTGGGAGGACACTGAAAGATGACTAACCTCGATGAACAATGTATGAACCATGACTAGCTGAGGCACCACGATGAATCAGACGAGCCATCTGAGCATGCCGATAAGGACGACCCCTACTTTGATGGGACTGTCCTCCAGATGAGGCACTGCTGAAACCACCTGAACTACAAGGCCTTTTCGTCACGACCCAAACTGAAGGGCCATGACTAGCAACCGACCACACCTGTCGAGCACCAACGTACATTTCATCTAACCTTCATTATTATCTTTTAAGGTTGACGAGATCAATATAAATGGTAGACCTAGATCATGGACAACCAGCAATAAAATATGACGGCATGAACATACATAGCAGGGGATGACCAGACAATCAATAAACTACGTATAAGGTATGAGCTACCACGCTACTATGAAAGACTATACAACAAAAACTAGCCGACAAGGCATACCAAACTATACATGAGCCAACACCTGTCTATGAGCCTCTAAAAGAACATAAGTGTTGCAACATAGCCGGAACAGGGCCCCGACATACCCATAATGTCTATAACAAAAATTGCATACCAAGACCAAGGCAAGTCCGGAGAAGGGATCTCGCCAATCACCGCTGAACTGGACAGTCTACTGTGGTGGGGGAGTTGCACCTGCCTGTCTATCAGGACCTGCAGCACGACATGCAGCGTCCACAAATAAAAGGACGTCAGTACGAATAAAGTACTGAGTATGTAAGGCAAGGAACCATAAATACGATCAGTAATGTAAGCAAGGATAGAGAATATACAACCTGTAACATCTTAGTACCTCTGAGGGCTACTTACATGAAATGCATGATACATATGTATAAATACATAAACCTTTAAAGCATTCGCCTCTGTGGGCATCATTATCATCATATCGTACCCGGCCATAATAGGCTCGGTAGAATCGTACCCGGCCACGTGGAGCTCGGTAAAACCCAACTGATCAATGGTTGCACAATAGGTGCCGTACCCGGCCAACTATAGCGTGGCTCGGTAGAGTAAAATAGATACATATATATAATGCATGCTCGACTCATGGAATCACATTCTAAACCTTTCGGAGTGACGTAAGGTCGGTATCCTCTGTACACGTTATTAGGACTAACTCTTCACTATGAACCTTATAAGAATCAGGAAGTACCAATAACATTGATAACATAAGAATAAGAGAAGCAACATTAACATCAATCGTTCCATAAGAGGGAAAACAATGTAAGTACTGCTAGCTTCTAAGAGTAGAGTATCTTTGGAAGCTCGTTCATTACATTATGTACAATCGGAGTCGTGCAAAAGAAGGAAAGGGATAGCCTCACATACCTTGTATATACTGCCCAAATCTCAAGCTATGCAATTGTCAAAACTCCTTAGTCTACAATAAGAGAAACGATACTATCGTTATCATTTAAGCGTCATAACTATTATGTATCGACCACAACCTATTTTACGATGTAACGGACAGCACCTCCCCTATATATATGACCTCACACCATTCAAAACAGTCACCAAACAGCCCAAACAACATCAATAATAAACGTATTGAGCCTCCCAAAATAGTCCACACACAGCCTAATCACTCCATACATACGACGACCACCGTAGTCGTGTCAAACAACCTGGAAATGTTACGAATAACTATCAGCCCATAACCCTACATATATACGGTGTTTCTCCACACCCTTCCTCATCCAAAACTCCACAAGATAGTAGTAAAATACGCAGCCCAACAACAACGCAAAACAGTCCACAAAACAATAACATTACTACCAAACCTTTCGATATATATCTCACAAGTTCTAGCTTCAATGGCTTAGCCGCAACTTGGATAATCTTAAATACATATAGAGTAAGAGGTTCCTTACCTTTATACATAAAGAAAAACTCCAATTTGACCTTAAATTTCCATGAAATATCCCTCCAATGCTGCCACAACAACAAAAGAGCGAAACTAGCGATCAATTAGTGTTTTTCGGCACTAGAATCACTTTAGAAGGCTTGAAATCACCTAGGATTGATATTAAGAACATGAGGGATTATTTACAGAACATAAACCCTTTAAAACAACCTCCCACACGAGCTGAAACGACACAAAAATGAGCAACAACAAGAAGAACAAGAGACTTACTAGCGACACGGAATTCCCGACACTTGATTTGTGTTGTTTGCCCTTTTTTTGGGTCTTGAATCTTGAGATAACCTTGAGAGGATGTTCCTAGGGTTCTAAGGTCTGAAAATAGTGAAAAGAAATGACTTAAAATGGGTTGAGGTGTCCTATATAGGTCCAAATATCTTAAACCGACTTAGTGGGCCCCATAGAGAGGTGCTTGGCGCAGTCTCGCAAACACACGAATATCTCTCTACTTCGAGATCGTATCGATGAACGGTTTAATGCGTTGGAAACTAGACTCATAGATATTTAATTTGGTTGGTAGATAACCCCATAATTCCTTGTAAATTATGATAAAAGATTAGAAACATTTGACCTAATGTTTAAGTAAAATTATGAACCTAAGTTGCGACAACTTTTGTCGACTTTTGTTTCATAACTCGTTTGACTTCAAGACTTATGATAAGGATATTATATGATTAAAATACCTTCATAAATGACCTCTTGAGTGTATTAAGCACCGCTAGATTACCTGAAAATTCGAGTTACAACGTCCTTGATTCGTTTAACTTCTAATACTGGTTAATCACCCTTATACACTCTTGTATCACTTAAGACCAATAGGATAGACTTCTTATCATCTCAAAGATAATTCCTTCTTGGATTTATGTTAACTAATATATGGCATGAACTAATACATGTGGATATGGGTTGTAACACCCTCCCCCCTTAGGAACATTCGTCTTCGAATATAAGGGTTTATGGGGAGTTTAAATCATCGTGGATTCCAATGGAAATTTCCGATCAATTTTCCCCTATAAAATGGTCACTAGCAAAACTTGAAAGTAATTAATCCCAACATATGGCTTCACAAGGCTACACAAAGCATTATGTGTATTTACATTATCTACATATCACCATTTTGTATTAAGGAGGAGTATTCTCAAATTATTGCTTACCTCATAGAGCCGTTTCTTCTTCCAATGTATCATGTCTTCCACCAGCATCCTTGTTATATTCATTCTTGAATAAGTAAGGGTATTTAGACTTCATCTCCTCTTCTGCTTCCCATGTCATTTCTTCCATATTTTTGTTCCTCCACAATACTTTGACGGAAGCTACGTCTTTTGTTCTCAGCTTGCGGACTTGCCGATCTAATATCGCCACTGGCACTTCTTCATATGATAGGTCCTCTGTAACTTGTACATCTTTGATAGGGATGACTCGAGAAGGGTCTCCAATACATTTTCTCAACATAGATACATGGAATACCGGGTGGACAAATTCCAATTCGGATGGCAATGCTAACTCATAAGCAACCTGTCCAATCCGTCGAAGAATTTTTTACGGCCCGATATACCTTGGACTCAGCTTACCTTTCTTCCCAAAACGCATAATACCCTTCATTGGTGAGATCCTCAGGAAAACCCAGTCACCAACCTCAAACTCTAGATCACGACGTCGGACATCAGAATAAGATTTTTGCCTGCTTTGTGCCGTCCTCAATCGCTCCTGTATCACTTTCACCTTCTTAATAGCTTGGTGAATCAAATCTGGCCCATATAATTCTGTTTCACTACTTCGAACCATCCAACTGGTGATCTACATCTCCTCCCGTATAGTGCCTCGTATGGGGCCATTTTAATACTGGAATGGTAGTTATTGTTATAGGCGAATTCTATGAGTGGAAGATGATCATCCTAATTCCCCTTAAAATCTAGAATACATGCTCGTAGCATATCTTCCAGTGTCTGAATGGTACGTTCAGCCTGTCCGTCAGTCTGCGGATGAAATGCAGTGCTGAGATTTACCTGTGTGCCTAAACCCTTCTGGAAAGACCTCCAAAAGTTAGCCGTAAATTGAGCTCCTCGGTCTGATATAATAGATATGGGCACACCATGAAGCCTAACAATCTCCTTGATATACAACTTTGCATAATCTTCAGCCGTGTAAGTTGTCTTCACTGGAAGAAAATGGGCACATTTTGTAAGTCGATCAATTATCAACCAGATGGAGTCAAACTTATGATAAGAGTGAGGTAATCCAATAATGAAGTCCATATTAATCACCTCCCACTTCCAGGTCGGAATCTCTATATTTTGAAGCAATCCACCGGGTTTCTGATGTTCTATCTTTACTTGTTGACAATTGGGACACTGGGACACTGGGCTACAAATTCTGCAATAGACTTCTTCATATTATCCCACCAATATTGCTCCTTGACATCATGATACATCTTTGTCGAGCCGGGATGGATGGAATATCGGGATTGATGAATCTCATTCATAATCTTCTCTCGCAACCCTGCCACATTAGGCACACACAATCGGCTCTGGTATCTCAGTGCCCCATCTTTTCCGATCCCAAAAGCCATACTTTTACACTGTTGAATGCTTTCTCTTAATCGTACTAAGATAGGATCTTCATATTGTCGTGCTTTTACCTCTGCTACCAAAGATGATTCTGATGTATTCTGTACAGTAACACCTCCGTCATCAGAGTCTAACAATCTGATTCTCATATTGGCTAGCTGATGAAGCTCTTTAATCAACCCCTATCTACCTGCCTCAATATGTACTAAGCTCCCCATTGATTTACGGCTAAGAGCGTCTGCCACAACATTGGCTTTACCGGGATGATACAATATCTCGACGTCGTAGTCTTTCAATAATTCAAGCCACCTACGCTGCCTCAAATTCAACTCTTTCTGCTTGAAGATGTATTGTAAACTCTTGTGATCTGTGTAGATGTCAACATGGACGCCGTATAAGTAGTGCCGCCATATCTTCAAAGCATATATTACTGCAGCCAATTCCAAATCATGGGTTGGATAATTCTTTTCATGCTTCTTCAATTGTCTTGATGCATAAGCAATCACATTCCCATGCTGCATCAATACGCACCCCAAACCTATACCTGAGGCATCACAATATACCACATAATCTTCTGTTCCTTCAGGAAGAGTGAGCACTGGTGCAGATGTCAATCGATTCTTCAACTCCTGAAAACTACGTTCACAAGTGTCAGACCACTGGAATTTGGTAGCTTTTTTTGTTAACTTAGTCAATGGTGATGATATAGAGGAAAATCCTTCTACAAACCGCCTATAATATCCTGCTAGTCCTAGGAAGCTGCGGACTTCTGATGGTGTTGTAGGTCTCGGCCAATTCTTTACTGCATCGATCTTCTGAGTGTCGACACTAATACCCTCATCAGATATCACATGGCCAAGGAATGCTACTGAGTTCAGCCAGAATTCACATTTGGAGAGCTTAGCATATAACTTACGATCCTGAAGCGTCTGTAATACTATCCGCAAGTGGCCCGCATGTTCCGCCTCCGAACGAGAATACACTAGAATGTCATCAATGAATACAATCACGTACACATCAAGATAGGGCCTGAATATAGTATTCATGAGATCCATAAAAGCTGCTGGGGCATTTGTTAGCCCGAACGACATCACCAAGAACTCAAAGTGCCCATATCTTGTCCGGAAGGCTGTCTTTGGAATATCTTTCTCCCTAACCCTTACCTAATGATACCCTGAACGTAAATCAATCTTAGAGAAATACTTGGCACCCTGGAGTTGGTCAAACAGGTCATCAATTCTTGGAAGTGGATACTTGTTCTTTATAGTAGACTTATTCATCTGTCGATAGTCGATACACATCCGTAACGACCCGTCTTTCTTCCGCACGAATAGGACTGGTGCTCCCCAAGGTGAAGTGCTAGGCCTAATAAAGCCCTTATCCAGCAAGTCCTTCAACTGCACCTTCAACTCTCGCAACTCTGCCGGGGCCATTCTGTATGGAGGAATAGAGATCGGTTGAGTGTCAGGCAACACATCAATGCTAAACTCAATCTCCCTTTCAGGAGGAAGGCCTGGGAGTTCATCTGGGAAAACATCTGGGAATTCGTTGACCACAGGGATTGATTGTAAAGTAGGCGGTTTCGCCTCCGTATCCCTAACGTGAACGAGATGATAAATGTAACCTTTTGAGATCATTTTCCTTGCCTTAAGATAGGAAATAAACCTACCTTTCGGTGTAGCAATGTTCCCTTTCCATTCAATGACGGGTTCACCTGGAAATTGGAACCTAACCATCTTCGTACGACAGTCAACATTTGCATAGCATGAGGCCAACCAGTCCATTCCCATTATCATATCAAAATCAACCATTTCTAACTCAAATAAATTTGCCGAGGTTTGACGACTACAAATCATCACAGTGCAACCTCTATATACCCTTTTAGCAATCACAGAATCTCCTATCGGAGTAGATACCGCGAGGGGTTTACTTATCAATTCAGGTTCAATGCCAAACTTATTAGCCACAAAGGGTGTAACATATGATAATGTAGATCCCGGATCAATCAACGCATATACATCATAAGAAAACACAGATATAATACCTGTAACAACATTTGGAGACGACTCGAGATCCTGTCGACCTACTAGAGCATAGGTTCGATTTTGAGCACCACTCGAACTCGGCACTGCACCTCTACCCCTACCACGACCTGTCGACTGCTGAAAACCCCGTGCTGGAGGTCGAACTGATGAGGAAGAACCAGACACAGATCCAGTCGGCTGAGCCATACCATCACCTCCTCTATTAGGACAATCCCGCATCATATAGCCAGGCTGCCCGCACGAATAGCATGCATCAGAACTTCGACGACACATTCCAAAGTGGGCCTTGCTGCACTGATCACAATGTGGTGTTGGGGGTCTCATCTGACTAGTATCCCTATGATGTTGCGAGCCAGATGCCCGCGAACTCTGACCTGGACCAGAATAGGATCGATCATATCGAGGCCTCTGAAACTGTGGAGGAGAACTAGCTACAGGTGGCGCCGAACTCCTCGAAAACTGTGGCCTGATGCGGCCTCTGAAGTCATCAGAATACCCTGCAAATCTCGCCCTCTTATGCTGGCCTCTATCCTACTCCCTAACTGCCCTCTGCTGGCGCTTACGATCCTCTAGGGTCTGGGCATAAGCTTGAATACGGGAAATATCCATACCCTCCACCAAGGAGGCTGTCGTACACTCATTTATCAGATGTGGTCCCAACCCATTCACGAACATATGCACCCTATCACTCATCTCGGCCACCATATGGGAGCATACCTTGCCAAAGAATCAAACTGCATACTGTACTCTTGCACACTCATATTACCTTGTCTAAGGTTCAAGAACTTATCAGCTCTAGCTCGTCGTATCTCAACTGGCAAGTAGTGACGAAGAAAGGCCTCAGAAAATTCCTTCCACACAGCTGGAGGAGGGTTCGGACCCCTGGATCTCTCCCAACTATCATACCAGAGAACCGCTAAATCCCGTAGCCGATAAGAAGCCAACTCTACTGCCTCTGTATCACTAACATGCATAACCCGAAGTGTACGATGAACCTGGTCAATAAAAGTCTGTGGGTCCTCCTTGGGGTCTGATCCGGTAAACACTGGAGGGTCTAAATTAATAAAATCACGAACTCTTGTACTAACTGGTTTCTCAGCAGCACCTGTATTCTGCCTCTGAGCCTGAGCAGCTACCAAGCTAGTCAATAACTGCAAAGCACTCTGCATATCCTGGTCTGGAGTGCCAGACGGATGAACTGGAGGCGCTGGGTGCCTTCTAATACCCTCTGGAGGAGATGGAGTAGATAAGGTATGAGAGGGCATCTCACTTTGAGCCTCACTTTGTCCTGCTCTAACTTGGGGCACCTGACTGGTACCCTCTCCCGCTGCTGTATCAAGCCGTCTAATAATCGTTTGCTTCCTAGTCGAAGGCATCACTGAAAAAAAACAAGGTGAATATTAGAGACGAACACTTACGACTCAACTCTACGCACGATCTAGATTCAGGAAGAAGGTAACAACCCTAGATGTCATGTAGCCTCCTGATTATAAATGTGGCGCGCTACACATCCATAATCAAGACTCTACTAGACACGGCTCATAGACAACCCCTAGGATAGACTTGCTCTGATACCAAGTTTGTCACAACCCAAGCTAAAGGGCCATGACTAGCACCCGACCACACTTGCCGAACACCAACGTACATTTCATCTAACCTTCATTATTATCTTTTAAGGCTGACGAGATCAATATAAATGGTAGACCTAGATCATGGACAACCAGCAATAAAATATGACGGCATGAACATATATAGCAGGGGATGACCAGACAATCAAGAAACTACGTATAAGGTATGAGCTACCACGCTACTATGAAAGACTATACAACAAAAACTAGCCGACAAGGCATACCAAACTATACATGAGCCGACACCTATCTATGAGCCTCTAAAAGAACATAAGTGTTGCAACATAGCCGGAACAGGGCCCCGACATACCCATAATGTCTATAACAAAAATTGCATACCAAGACCAAGGCAAGTCCGGAGAAGGGATCTCGCCAATCACCGCTGAACTGGACAGTCTACTGTGGTGGGGGAGCTGCACCTGCCTGTCTATCAGGACCTGCAGCACGACATGCAGCGTCCACAAATAAAAGGACGTCAGTACGAATAAAGTACTGAGTATGTAAGGCAAGGAACCATAAATACGATCAGTAATGTAAGCAAGGATAGAGAATATACAACCTGTAACATCTTAGTACCTCTGAGGGCTACTTACATGAAATGCATGATACATATGTATCAATACATAAACCTTTAAAGCATTCGCCTCTGTAGGCATCATTATCATCATATCGTACCCGGCCACAATAGGTTTCGTACCCGGCCAACTATAGCGTGGCTCGGTAGAGTAAAATAGATACATATATAATGCATGCTCGACTCATGGAATCACATTCTAAACCTTTCGGAGTGACGTAAGGTCGGTATCCTCTGTACACGTTATTAGGACTAACTCTTCACTATGAACCTTATAAGAATCAGGAAGTACCAATAACATTGATAACATAAGAATAAGAGAAGCAACATTAACATCAATCGTTCCATAAGAGGGAAAACAATGTAAGTACTGCTAGCTTCTAAGAGTAGAGTATCTTTGGAAGCTCGTTCATTACATTATGTACAATCGGAGTCGTGCAAAAGAAGGAAAGGGATAGCCTCACATTCCTTGTATATACTGCCATAATCTCAAGCTATGCAATTGTCAAAACTCCTTAGTCTACAATAAGAGAAACGATACTATCGTTATCATTTAAGCGTCATAACTATTATGTATCGACCACAACCTATTTTACGATGAAACGGACAGCACCTCCCCTATATATATGACCTCACACCATTCAAAACAGTCACCAAACAGCCCAAACAACATCAATAATAAACGTATTGAGCCTCCCAAAATAGTCCACACACAGCCTAATCACTCCATACATACGACGACCACCGTAGTCGTGTCAAACAACCTGGAAATGTTACGAATAACTATCAGCCCATAACCCTACATATATATGGTGTTTCTCCACACCCTTCCTCATCCAAAACTCCACAATATAGTAGTAAAATACGCAGCCCAACAACAACGCAAAACAGTCAACAAAACAATAACATTACTACCAAACCTTTCGATATATATCTCACAAGTTCTAGCTTCAATGGCTTAGCCGCAACTTGGATAATCTTAAATACATATAGAGTAAGAGGTTCCTTACCTTTATACATAAATAAAAACTCCAATTTGACCTTAAATTTCCATGAAATATCCCTCCAATGCTGCCACAACAACAAAAGAGCGAAACTAGCGATCAATTAGTGTTTTTCGGCACTAGAATCACTTTAGAAGGCTTGAAATCACCTAGGATTGATATTAAGAACATGAGGGAGTATTTACAGAACATAAACCCTTTAAAACAACCTCCCACACGAGCTGAAACGACACAAAAATGAGCAACAACAAGAAGAACAAGAGACTTACTAGCGCCACGGAATTCCCGACACTTGATTTGTGTTGTTTGCCCTTTTTTGGGTCTTGAATCTTGAGAGAACCTTGAGAGGATGTTCCTAGGGTTCTAAGGTCTGAAAATAGTGAAAAGAAATGACTTAAAACGGGTTGGAGGCATCCTATATAGGTCCAAATATCTTAAACCGACTTAGTGGGCCCCATAGAGAGGTGCTTGGCGCAGTCTCCCAAAAATGTGAATATCTCTCTACTCCGAGATCGTATCGATGAACGGTTTAATGCATTGGAAACTAGACTCATAGATCTTTAATTTGGTTGGTATATAACCCCGTAATTCCTTGTAAATTATAAGAAAAGATTAGAAACATTTGACCTAATGTTTAAGTAAAATTATGAACCTAAGTTGCGACAACTTTTGTCGACTTTTGTTTCATAACTCGTTTGACTTCAAGACTTATGATACGGATATTATATGATTAAAATACCTTCATAAATGACCTCTTTAGTGTATTAAGCACCGCTAGATTACCTGAAAATTCGAGTTACAACATCCTTGATTCGTTTAACTTCTAATACTGGTTAATCACCCTTATACACTCTTGTATCACTTAAGACCAATAGGATAGACTTCTTATCATCTCAAAGATAATTCCTTCTTGGATTTATGTTAACTAATATATGGCATGAACTAACACATGTGGATATGGGTTGTAACACTTTTGGGCCCATGCCCCTTGCTAATGACTGAAAACCAACTCTAAGAGTCTATCAATATTGACGACATGGTCAAACCTCGCACCCGTCGTCACCTCCTGAGCCATAATGAAGCATAATCCATAGTTGAGGCCATAAATGAACCTCCTAATCTTCTCCCAATAAGTGGGAACCAACCATACAGCATGACGAGCCAAACTGAAAACTTTATCTCATACTGAGTCACTGTCATATCCTCTTGGCATAGCTGCTCAAACTGCCTATGCAACTCCTCTCTGCGAGTCTGTGGGACAAACTTCTCTAAGAAGAGAACCGAGAGCTCATACCATGTAAGCGGTGCTGCATCGGTTGGCCTGTCCAACTCATAGGCCTGCCACCATCTGTAGGCTCCCTCTATCAGCTGAAAAGTAGTAAATAGAACTCCACTAGTCTCTAAAATACTCATTGTACGAAGGATCCGCTAGCACCTGTTTATAAAATCTTGAGCATCCTCTGACTCTACCCCACTGAACTCTGGAGGCTTAAGTCTCCCAAATCACTCTAGTCTTTTTTGCTCGTTATCACTCATAGGTGGGCCAACCTAGCTCGAGCAGCTGCAACCGGCCGGGCTGGTAGTACCCCCGGTGTCTAGAGTCCCTGAGTTACATGCTCTAGAGTACGGGCGCAGGGCGTCTGAGCACCTCCCCCATCTTGTGAAGTGGCTAGTACAGCTGGAACTGATACTGCTTGAGACAGGCTCGTGCACACAGTCAAAATTTGGGCTAAGGCCTCCTGAAGGTCTAGGAACACAATGGGCACAACTGGTGCCTGAGCTAGTCCCACCGGCTTAACAACATCCAGTGTGCTGCTCTAGCTATAGCACGAGCCACACCTCGGCCTCTACGGCGGCCCCAGCCTCTCGACGACCTAGCTGGTGGAACTGGTGGTCGTCCACCTGATCCGGTCGTACGTGTCCTCACCATCTATGAGAGAATAAAAGAATAGAAGTTTAGATTTGGAAATCAATAAATCTGCATGACAATAGTAAAAGAAAGTAAAGTTTCATAATGGTTTGGTAGCATCTCGAAGATAAGTACAAACGTCTTCGTACCGATCCGCAAGACTCTATTGAACCTTATCATTGATAACTAGGGATTATGATGCATTTTACTCTCCTTCTTGCTTATGTTTTGATTAGAAATATGTACAAAATAGTCCCAAAGGCTCACATGTTGTACTTGATTGTAGGGTTTGATCAACAAGGTGACAATTTATCAAAAACCAGCTCAAAAAGGAGTGAAACATGCACAAGTACCAAGACCAAGGCCAAGTTCAGTCAAACAGGGCCAGTGCGGCCACACACCATTTTGTGCGATCCATAAAGATGAAGTTCAGAGAGCAGGCATTTCAGGCAACCAAGCAATGCGGTCGCACTCGATTTTGTGCGGTGCACAGAGCCCATGATCAGAGAGTTGCCAATTGGAGGATTATGCCTAATGTGGTCCGCGGTCCATTTTGTACGGACCACAATAGAAGCCACCGCGGCCGCGGTGCATTTTGTGCGGTCCACGGTGGCCAACTTCAGAGAGCACATTATCTCAGCCAAGAGCCTTAGTGTGGCCGCACTCGATTTTGTGCGGTCCGCACTAGCCCCGCAAGGGTATTTTTGTCCAGAATTTTTAGCCTAGTATAAATAGTTTCTTTTCCCATTTTTAGGTTATCAAATAGATTTTTGGGATAGAGCTGCACTCGTGAACACTTCTCCTTTACCATTTTGCATAATTTTAGCTTATTTTCATCATTGAATCTTCAAGTTTTATCTAGTAATTAATTATTATGGGCTTTTCTTCATCTATTTCTTTGCTTTCTTCTATAATCATGAGTAGCTAGACCCATTAGCTAGGGTTGTGGCTCAACCCTAGTGTGGGTAATTGATGGGTCTTGTATTTTGATGCTTGATTGTCTATGGGTCTTTGATATTTGGACTAATTTAGGGTTTTAATGTTGAATTAGTGGTTGCAAACACTAGTTTATGCTTAGTAGACTTTGGCTCTTCTTGAGAAATAGAGCCTAAGTCCATGAAATTGGTCCAACAAGGAATTGGGGCATACTCAAGAGATTGATAGCCCCTATTAAAGGGTTAAATCTAGAGATAGTAATACCCGACTTGAACCTCAATTGCTTGCACAAATTATCATACCTAATTGGTCTTGAGAAAGTTAATTCGGGCAAAATCACTCGAACTACCGAGAGGCATAGAGTGAGTAGAATCGTGCAATAGTTATATCATACTCCCCAAATGCGACAATCTAGCCTTAGACTCAAGAATCCGTCAATTAACCACCCAGGAGAAAGTCACTACCCTAGTGCCTTTTATCTATTTGAACAACTATCAATAGTTTAATCTTAGCTTTACTTAGCTTAATTTAGCATCATAGCAACATAAAATTAGAAGTAAAATCAAAACCAACAATGTTTAGAAGTGCAATTAGGAACAATTATACAACACCAATTTAGATAGAAACTCAACTCCAATATCTAGCTCCCTGTGGAAATCGATCCCGACCTTCTCGGGTAAAAGCTTCTTCGACCTCTCTTGCTGCTTCATAGTAGTACAGGGTTGGCCTCGATCACTTTTTGGCGCCGTTGTCGGGGAGCTAACGGTTTTGGCTATCTATGTAAATAGTTTTGTGTATTGTTCTTCTTTCCTTCTGTGTTACTAATTTGTGTGTGTCACAACTTCAGGTACAAATGGCAGCAAACTTAAACAACGCACCTCTTAGAGATCTTCCACTAGGGGAGGAGGTAGATGACAACGTTGATGATGAGGTCCCTATTATGCCTCAAGGACAAAGGAGAGGCCGCTAGGACAATGATAATATTCCAGACCCTCCCCCGCCACCTCCAAGAGTGGCTCCTCGAGTTCTTCCCAACCAAGGCTATGCAAGTGCAATTGTCCCACCCTGGATCCGGGGGCAATTTTCAAATTACCAATGTGATGCTGACATTGCTGGAGCAGCGGGGGTATTTCACGGGCGCTGCCAATCAGAATGCTTACAAACATCTCAAGAGTTTTGTGGATGCTTGTTGGGGAACAAGCAAACTAATGTGTCCGAGGATACACTTCGGTTGAGACTCTTCCCATTCTCACTTAGAGGGAAGTCATTGGATTGGCTCGAGCGACTTCCCAACCATTCCATCACTATCTGGGATGAGTTGACGGACAAGTTCATTGCAAAATTTTTCTCATCAGGGCATATGGCAGCATTGAGAGATTAGATCTCGGCTTTCAAGCAGGAGCCCACTGAACCATTGCATGATATTTGGGAGCGCTATAGAATAATGGTAAAGGAATGCCCCAATAATGATATGACTGAGGTGATGATCCAACAGACTTTCTACCGGGGCATTAAAATAACAAACCAGTGCATAGTGAACCAACTTGCTAGGGGCAACTTCATGAAGCTGTCTTATGATGAGTCTTGTGACATTCTTGACGAGATGGCTGACAATTCTTCTGCTTGGCAAAGTAGAGCCAATGTGCCCCAGGGTGACCCCACGGTCACTCATTTGCACAAGGAGTTACATGATCATGGGCAGGCTATAGCTGAGTTGACAACTACAATGAACCAACTAGCAAGGGCACAGCTGCAACAAGTTCAAAATCCTTGCCAAGTGAATGATATGGAGGGTGTCAACATGCTAGTCAACAAAAGAAGACAAAGAGGTCAACAAAACCAAGGGAATTCGGAGCAATTTGACAATGATTGTGGTGGATTCCAAGATGATGGTTATGATGGGCAGAATGAAGAGGTGCAATACGTGAACAATTATCTAAGGCCAAAGGGAAAATTCTTCCAACCAACAACAATGGAGACCCCAAGGCAATTGGGGCAATCAACAATAACAAGGCAATGGTAATTGGGGGAACAACAACCAAAATTCCAATTGGGGCAATCAGAAAAATAATTAGAACAATCAGGGTAATTGGAATGGTAACAACAACAAATCCAAATATATCCTACTCGTCCCGCAACCTACATTACAACCAAATAAAGTCCTACTTGATCCTAGACTAAATGAGCTCGATTAGTAGAGTAGTACACTACGGGCAAGTTTATGGTGCAACTTTTGTGGCATATGAATGTTATTTCTGAAAGTGAGTGAATTTTTTCTATCTTGAGTTCCTAAGTGTTCTTAAATTTTATTGTATGGAACTACTCTCTTTTGTGTGTGAGGGCACTTGATTCATGAAGGAAAGGTAATGTCAGTGACCTCTCTGTTAGAGTAAGTGGGTGAGTTGCAAATAATGCGTGATACTTGTGAGTCAAATCTTGAGGTGAAGATGTTATGCTTTTGTGCTTAGTCTATTTTAAATACTCTTGGTGTGATGAGTTAGGAGAATTGTTTAAAAAGGTCATGTCTATAAAAAGTGTAGTTTGATTGCTCGAGGACGAGCAATGGTTTAAGTGTGGGGTGTTGATAGTAGCCTATATTATGCTATGTAGATGCTATTTATGCTCTAAATTAACCATACTTTATTGATGTTTTAAGGGCTAAATGATATCAAAATGCTCTAATTGAGGTTTTTATGCTCTGCAGGAGTTGCTCCGAGTTAGGAGGAGGATATAGAGTGTTGTGGAGTCAAATATGTAGATACAAGGCCAATTGAGAAGAACCCGGATGAAATGAGCAAGAAAAGGTGAAGAAAAACTGGGCAACATTCCACTGCGACCGCGGCGGGACCGCGGTTGGAACGCGGTAAGAGAAGGCAAAAAATAGAACAGTCGTCATTCACTGCGGTCGCGCCGCGGTCGACTGTGGTAGATCTGGAGAATGACAAGAAGTTTTAGGGCTAAAGTGTAAAATGTGGGAAACTTATCCTAACCCTATATAAACTTAACAAACTCGCCCAAGTGAAAAAAAAAACTTTTTTTTTTACCTAAAGAGGCTGAGGAGGAGACATACTTTTTACATAATTTAGACTTAAGGAGGAGAGGAGACCAATTTTTGACACAGATTCGATCTAAGGAGGCAGAGACACAATAGGAGCAAGGCGGAGAATTCTTCTACGAGTTTTTCCTTCCTCTTCCTATTTTTTTCATTGTGGTTATGACTTTTAGTATTGTAGTTTTACATACTATTATGAATAGCTAATGTGTTATCTAGGGTTTTGATAGAACATTTTGTAGGATAAATTCTTGTTATGTTTTTATATAATTGAGACGTTGGATTTCTCTACTTGTTCAACTACGTGTTTGTTGTTGTTGATTGAATGGCCATCAATTGACTATGCCTATTTAGTGTGTAATGCTCGAGAGAGAGTACATATTTGGGTAGTTGTTGAACAACGTCACTCTTAACGTATGTGAGAAATCAATACAATGGGTTTAAAGGCAGGTTTAGAAATAACAAAGCCTTAATGTAGTCATAATGAGCGGTTAGATAAAGCCAACTAGCGTAGCTCGAGAGAATATGTCTAGTAAATTATTGTAGTTGCTCGAGAGAGAATTACGACACCTAAAGTGCTCACGATCAGTAGAGAATACATTGGAAAAATTGTAGGGAACATAGCTACAAAGATTCCGACAATTGGAAAAATCATAACTCAAGACCACCTTAATTTAGTCTCCAAACATTTGTCTCGTTAGTTGATAATTTTACCGTTTTCTAGTATTTGCTAGTTAATTAGTTAGAAATATAAATCTCAATCTTTATAATTTAGAAAATTGTTCAAACTTGTCTTTTTAGTGATATTAAACAGATATAGCTAAGCCTTAGTTCTCTGTGGGATTCGACTCCGGAATTTTAGACCGGATTATATTTGCAGCGACCCCTTATCCTTTTTAGGACTAGAGTTGGGCGTGATCACTATACATACCAAGAACATCAAATTCGGACCTCAATTGCCCCCTCAAATTCCCAATTTACACTCTCCAAATTCAAGCTCTAATTCCCCAATTTTTAGGCTTAATTTTCATGATTAATTAGGTAGAATTCACACAAGAATCGAGTATTGAGTTCAAAAATCTTACCTCCAGGTGTTATCTCTTGAATCCCTCTTCAAATCCTCTCAAAAATCTCTAAAATCGCCCAAAAATGGTGAAAGTTAGCCCCAAAATTGCGGACAATAGCTATTTATAAATTCTGCCCAGGCATCAAAAACCTTCTTCGCGAACGCGGTCAAAGCCTCGCGTTCGCGAAGCACAATCCAGCTTTGACCAAAAATCCTTCTTTGCAATTGCGTCTTGCCACTCGCGAACGCGATGCTTCCTCAGACTAACCCTTTGCGACCGCGTAACCGCTCTTGCGAACGCGATGAAGAAATACCCTGAAGCTCAGCTGCCCAATTCCTCTTACGCGAACGCGGTCCACTTCACGCGAACGCGATGACCAATCACATAGCCCTTCGCAAACGCGGAGCCTGCCTCGCGAACGTGAAGGCTAAAATTCCATCCTTCACCAGCTAACCCTTCGCAAATGCGACAGCCTACCCGCGAACGCGAAGACCATTTCTCTGCAACACATATTAACAATTTTCTGCAATTCCAAACAATATGAAATGGTCCGATTGACCACCCGAAACTCACCCGAGGACCTCGGGAGCTCAACCAAACATGCCAACATATCCCATAACCTCATTCATACTTGTTCCAACCTTCAGATTACTCAAAACAACATCAAAACACCAAAATCACATCAGATTCAAGCCTAAGCATTTTAAGAACTTCCAAATTATGCTTTGATCAAAATCCCAACCAAACCACGTCCGAATGACCTGAAATTTTGCACACACATCACAAATGATACAACGGAGCTACTGTAACTTCCGGAATTCCATTCCGACCTTTATATCAAAATCTCACCTATCAACCGAAAAACGCCAAAATATCAATTTCGCCAATTCAGGCCTAAACCTTCCACGGACTTCCAAAATGCATTCCGATCACATCCCAAGTTCCCAATCTCCTAACGGAGCTAAAAAAATCATAAAAATTCCAATCCGAGATCATATACCAACAAGTCAAATCTTGGTCAAACCTTTCAAATTTCAAGCTTTAAACTGAGAATTGTTCTTCCAAATTCATTCAGATTACCCTGAAAACCAAAACCAACAATTTACATAAGTCATAATACATCACACGGGTCAAATCATACCCGAGGACTGGCAAGAAAAGTGCAAAAGCTCAAAACGATCGGTCGGGTCATTACATCCTCCCCCACTTAGACATATGTTCGTCCTCGAACGTGCCCAGAGTTGTTCCAAAAGCCAACCAATCGCTAAATAACCTTACCATGAACATACCCGGGGGTGATCCCACGTCACCCTATCTCATATAGGTCCGATAACACAATGTAACTGATATTTCACCATCCAACCTAGACCATAAACCCCAGGACCACATTTCTAATTCTGATATCATCCACAAGATCAAAATCTCACATTTATATCCCGAATAGGCCGGAACAAGCTATAATAACCCATACCTGCAACCATCAGGTGCAATTACATGACATACCACATAACTCAAACACTTGTAGCGATAACTTCTAATCACAGCAGCTGCACACAACAACCTTGTCACACCTCCTTTTTGCGCGCCCGGCCCCGAAGGGTTAAATGCGCGGGTGGAGTTTTTCCAATTTAAGTGACAATATTCGAAATGGGATTATTTATTTAATTCAGAGTCGTCACTTGGGAAAGGTTTGGCTTTTGGTGTCCCAAGTCACCGGTTTATCTTGAATCCCAAATCGAGGAAGTTTTCGACTTTTCCAAATGAAGTCTGCGAACCAGAAATTCTAAGTAAGGAATTCTGTTGACCCGAGGGAAGGTGTTAGGCACCCTCGAATCCCGTGGTTCTAGCACGGTCACTTAAATTGTTATAATGGCTAAATATTTGATTTAAATACAGGTTGTGACTTATGTGCTTTTATTAAGTTTAAACCGCTTTTATTATTATCATTTATTTTATAGAATTGCAACGTCGTGAAAATGCGTCTCGAACCACGTCACAATCAATGCACCCGTAGTTGTTGACACATTTTGACTCCATTGAGACTTGGGTTTGGGTCACATCAATGTGCACCCGATTTTAAGAATATAATTCACTTAAAGTCGCGCCTAAAGAATCTAAACGCGTTATTATCTTTGGGGAAGGCAGTGGAATTCACTAAACAGTCCGTCCCAAATTCTAAGTATTTATCATGATCAATTATTGAGGGCCCCGCAATTTGCATTTTTATTCGGCGAGGCTCGTCTCATTATTTTAGAAGGGTACCCTACAGTGGCTACATTTCTACTACGTTTATCTTTAAAGAGAAGGATGATGCCGAACTTTGCTTGTTTGAACAAATAAAGACTGAATCCTTATTATGTTTGCCGAACCTAAACTTGTTTGATTACCTGATTGATTGTTTATGAGGTGAGGGTTA
This sequence comes from Nicotiana tabacum, assembly GCF_000715075.1. Classification (NCBI taxonomy): domain Eukaryota; kingdom Viridiplantae; phylum Streptophyta; class Magnoliopsida; order Solanales; family Solanaceae; genus Nicotiana; species Nicotiana tabacum. The sequence continues at coordinate 153,778,653 of NC_134087.1, read as the reverse complement.
CCTCATGCTTTGTCTTTATCGAGTGAATACGCTTATTGATTGGCTAAGTGAGATTGCAAACAAACTGACAACATATATTGAGTTATGTTTAACGACCTCCAAGTTCTATTTTAACATTCTAACCTATTTGAAATTGATAAACGAAATCGGCTGTTTATTAGGGAAATTACTACTAATTGAACTCAAAATGACTATTAGTTTTCTTCAACAATCATCACATCATTTCGAAACAGAGAATCTATACCGAAACCCAATATCGAACCTGCATTGGAACAAATAAACTGACAGGAGAACTGTCATTCATAGCCAGACTCTTAATGTGACCGCATGAGAGTTTGTTTGGGATACATTTATCCCAGAACTAATACCACATATTTGTCAATTCAGTGATCTAGGCAAAAATACATACAAGTGCTTGCCATGACTCTATGTTATAGAGTCATAACTAAACCGAACAAAGCGTTATACTGAACTGAATGTATACTAAATCAAACATGCTGTCTATGTCATACTATCATTACTATTGAACAGTGCTATCTAACAGTCCATCTTAAACAGAATGTATGCTAGTTTATACGAAGTATTTGCAGTTTGCAGTAAAAATACAATCCCAACTAACATTCGACCTATTTTTAAACCCAATGTTATAACATGAACAGCTGTTCGTTTCTTTATTTCTGCTTCAACTTCAAACTTTCAACAATACAAGGTTTCAGAGGTTGTGTACCTGGAACTATTTGACAATTGAAGAAAAGGGGAGTCAGAAGAGTATAATGACAGCAAAATGCAGCAGCAATCACAGCACTATCAGTAGCAGCAGGGCAGAATAGCAGCAGGCAAAGCAATACAGCAAGACACAGGCTCGAGTGTAGAAATGCAACTATGGCCAATAGAAAGCAATAGCCAAATAACAGCAACACCCGGTGGAGTAGAATCAAAACTCCAGACAGACCAAACCAGTAGTAAACCAATGAAAACACTCGACTAATAGACACAACTGGAATTTCAAAGAATCAGAATTGATTTGAACAAGTTGAACAACTGAAACCCAATAATAATAGGAGGAGAAAGTTTCTGATTGTTGGTTGTATCCCTTCTATCCCTTAATCTCTCTCTATCTATGTGTATCTATTTTGTATGTATTTCAGCTCTCCTTTCCAAACTCCTCACAGTGTGTTTTTCTTTTACAACCCTCAAGGTCTAGTCCTCTTTATGTATCCCCCCCTCCTAATTCTGTATCTCCTTCCTTTTATAAGCCTCCATCCTCCTCTTTTTAACAGCCTCTTTTTAATATCACAGTACCCCTCCCATGTGCCCTTTCCCTTTTCAGATTCCAATTAGTTATTTAAGTATTAACCCCCATCAACATTCCCTGGCAGATTTATTCTTAAAAAGGCTTAATATTTCTTAAACTAAAGCAAGGTATGGGGCAGTAGAATACATCTAACAGCATATGCTGTCAAACCATTTTAAAATTAAAAGCCCCTTTATGCAGAAAACAGGCTGTGCCCAAAGCACATGAGGTGCACCAATGCACATGCTGTGCATGAGTGCACATTCCCTCCAATTCAGAGTTTAAACCAAACATCCCTTTCAAATAAAACAGCTATAAGTAAGCAAAACTAGTTCTTAATTGATTCAGGAAAATGTTCAACAGAAGCAAATCGATTTAACTTTGTTCAAACAGTTGAAACTAATTGACGACGCATTTCGACTCGACTATATTAATCACAACACATACAACCGTAACCAAAAATCAAACATTCAATAGTATCGACATATGATTTGAATTGTACTGGCTAAACAAAGTGGTGCTCGAGAAGCCAATTGATCAGTTCAATGTTGAGAATCAGCTAATTGCACACCACTTACATACACATTATCAGGGCAAATAGAAAGACTCATTCAAACAAACAGAAGTTCAAGCAAAGTGGACAGGGCACAGTTGACAAAATTCAAAGACACACAATCAAAGCATGAACAGACTTTAACACAATCAAAATGGGCCAAAACAAATAAAGAAAAGAAAGAACTCACCTTAAACCTTGAAAAATCAGAACCTCAACTCGGGCTCGGACAACCTTTCTTAAAGCTGAACGGACTTTAATCGATGAGAAACACTTCGATTAAAGTCCATCAGACCTTAACCTCTTCGGTTTGAAACGGTTTGAACCAGTGACGAGGGACCTTGTGGTTTCAAAACTCAGATCTAATATTCGTGCTTCCCTGGTTATATTCGGACCAAACCAAGTATGGTTTGGTCACGAGGGGGGTCTGGGGAGTGTCTGGTATGAGTTTACGGCAGATCGGTGTAGGTTAGGTTCCGACTCAAATCTTCAAATGAAGATTCGAGAAGGTGGGATAGGATTCGAAGTGTGTGGTTGGTAGATTTAGGTTCAGGATGGCATGGGGGTTCTATGGTGTTCAGGGGAAGGTCACCGGCATCCATGCCGCCGGCTTTCATGGCGAAAGTACGCAGGGGCGGCTAGGGTTTTAGGGCTGTTTGTTTGGAGACGAAGGCTGGGGTTCAGATAGGGGGGGGTAGGGTAAGATTATGGTCTTATATAGTTAATGGGTGGATTGATCTCGACCGTTAAATCAATCTAGATCTACGGTCTGCATCTGATAGCTTAAGTGGAACAGTGTCGTTTCAAGGGTAAAAGGTTGGGGTCGGTCCGGGTGAGACGGGTCGGGTTTATTGGTGGGTTATGGGGAATCGATCTTGGCCGTTGATCAATTTGAGATCAACGGCCCAGATCAACCTGTACCAAAACGACGTCGTTTGGATTCTTTGGGCATCAGGTGGTCTGGACCGGGCAGGCCTGGGTTTTGGGCTGTTTGTTTGGGCCAATTTTAATAAATTGGCCCATGTCTGGGAAGGCAGGGTCCTTTTCTTTATATTTTTTTTCTTATTTATTTTAAAACAAAACTAAGCCAAAAATCAAATTAAAATTAAATACACACTCAATACAATTATTTGCACACACACTAAAATATTTCAAAACAGGTAAAGTCAAACAAAATAAAATCACGGACGAAGATGCCTATTCATGATTTTCTATTCAACGACCGGATTACGGTTCGAATTATGCAGGACACATATTTTTTGAATTTTGTTTTAATAAAGTAAATAAATAAAAACGGGCTGAAGTCACAAATAAATCAACAAAGTGCCGCACAGAAATCCAAAAATTGTACAGCAGGGCCAATTATTATTTTTTATTTCTTTTTGGAGCGATTATCGTCTGAAACAAAAATCACGTGCTCACAGCTGCCCCTCTTTGTTCGGAAACACGAAGAGTTTTCGTGCAAAGATAAAGTGAGCGTGTATGAACGATTTTTGCCTATGGACCACTCCGTATGAAGCATTTTTTATTTTTTTTTTGAAAGATCTGACCGAATCTTGCTTCAAAGATTTCCTACATATCTTGGGCTAAACAGGAATCAGGTCAATGTAGTTCGAGAAGTTTTGGTAGCTGGGACTACCATGGGATTGCGATGCTTGCTGCTACTGCTGCTGCTGTTGTCACTGCTACGTTACTGACCGCCTTATTACAACCAAACGAAAATTAGAAACTGAACTAACTACTTATATGCATGTCAACTGCTAGTTACAAGATTCCTATCTATGATTTTTTTACAACTTGATCTTGGGTCTTAGCTGATTTTGCTTGTAGACTTCGACCTGAATCTTGATGCTTGCGAGTTGCGGCGACTTGTTTAATCTCCGGGATACTGAGTGAGACGCGATTGGTAGGGTTCAGGGCCTTAGTCAAATGTGGGAGTCGATCTGCTCTCCATTCACTCTGATATCTCGGGATGTCTTCTTTTGTCTTTTTCTTCTTTGATTCTGAGTTGAGACTCATCTCATAGGTCATTTCAATTCGTGTGGCTCAAGGTTAGACCTGCGGAAAAAAAAAACAAACAAACAAACGAAATTTTCTGCCCCAGTTTCACTAGGAAAATTTCGTTAATTATTCACCAGGAAGTTCATAAAATTGATGAAAGAGGATATGCATGCTCAGTTCAGGGTTGGAGCCCTAACACCAGCTAGCTGGGGAGAGGTTCGGTTTGGGGTTTAAAACCCTAACGCCGAACAAAGGAAGAATTCAGTTTAGGGTTTAAAACCCTAATGCTGATTGCATGGAAAAGCTCAGTTTAGGGTTTAAAACCCTAATGCTGGCTGGAAGGAAAAGTTCAGTTTAGGGTTTAAAACCCTAATGCTGACTAAAAGGGAAAATTCAGTTTAGGGTTTAAAACCCTAATGCTGATTGCATGGAAAAGCTCAGTTTAGAGTTTAAAACTCTAATGCTGGCTGGAAGGAAAAAGTTCAGTTTAGGGTTTAAAACCCTAATGCTGACTAAAAGGAAAATTCAGTTTAGGGTTTAAAACCCTAATGCTGATTGCATGAAAAAGCTCAGTTTAGAGTTTAAAACTCTAATGCTGGCTGAAAGGAAAAAGTTCAGTTTAGGGTTTAAAACCCTAATGCTGACTAAAAGGAAAATTCAGTTTAGGGTTTAAAACCCTAATGTTGATTGCATGGAAAAGCTCAGTTTAGAGTTTAAAACTCTAATGCTGGCTGAAAGGAAAAAGTTCAGTTTAGGGTTTAAAACCCTAATGCTGACTAAAAGGAAAATTCAGTTTAGGGTTTAAAACCCTAATGCTGATTGCATGGAAAAGCTCAGTTTAGAGTTTAAAACTCTAATGCTGGCTGGAAGGAAAAAGTTCAGTTTAGGGTTTAAAACCCTAATGCTGACTAAAAGGAAAATTCAGTTTAGGGTTTAAAACCCTAATGCTGATTGCATGGAAAAGCTCAGTTTAGAGTTTAAAACTCTAATGCTGGCTGAAAGGAAAAAGTTCAGTTTAGGGTTTAAAACCCTAATGCTGACTAAAGGGAAAATTCAGTTTAGGGTTTAAAACCCTAATGCTGATTGCATGGAAAAGCTCAGTTTAGAGTTTAAAACTCTAATGCTGGCTGAAAGGAAAAAGTTCAGTTTAGGGTTTAAAACCCTAATGCTGACTAAAAGGAAAATTCAGTTTAGGGTTTAAAACCCTAATGCTGATTGCATGGAAAAGCTCAGTTTAGAGTTTAAAAACTCTAATGCTGGCTGAAAGGAAAAAGTTCAGTTTAGGGTTTAAAACCCTAATGCTGACTAAAAGGAAAATTCAGTTTAGGGTTTAAAATCCTAATGCTGATTGCATGGAAAAGCTCAGTTTAGAGTTTAAAAACTCTAATGCTGGCTGAAAGGAAAAAGTTCAGTTTAGGGTTTAAAACCCTAATGCTGACTAAAAGGAAAATTCAGTTTAGGGTTTAAAACCCTAATGTTGATTGCATGGAAAAGCTCAGTTTAGAGTTTAAAACTCTAATGCTGGCTGAAAGGAAAAAGTTCAGTTTAGGGTTTAAAACCCTAATGCTGACTAAAAGGAAAATTCAGTTTAGGGTTTAAAACCCTAATGCTGATTTCATGGAAAAGCTCAGTTTAGAGTTTAAAAACTCTAATGCTGGCTGAAAGGAAAAAGTTCAGTTTAGGGTTTAAAACCCTAATGCTGACTAAAAGGAAAATTCAGTTTAGGGTTTAAAACCCTAATGCTGATTGCATGAAAAAAAACTCAGTTATACTACACGATCTATTTTTGAGTTTTCTTGTTTCAAGGGAGTTTTGCGGGAACTTACCTTTTGAGTGAATTCCTTATTGCCAAAATGTTTCTTGTACCCGTGTACCTTCTTCTTTGGGCGACACCCGCTTCTTGCATGGTTGTCTTGAATCATTCCTGTTTCAACTTTTTAGACAAAGAACAATTGTTAGTTCGGAAATGACAGTTGGTTCGGTGACCTTGATCGTTCCCAATTGCTTTGTTGCGTCTCTATTTCTGTTGCGAAGTCCCGCCATTGATTTGATTCGAATGGCGAAACCTTTAGACTGCTCAGGCTTGTATTTCCGGATTCTGTGATGATTTGCCTCGTAAGGCCTCTTTTTTCTTTTTGTCCCGTTTTGATTGAAGGTTCTCAACGGGGATTTTATTGGAGGTGTTCTGTGGGAACTTGTACAAAAGGAAGCTATGTGGGGGGATATTTACAAAATGGATTCTTTGTGTGGATTCTGTACATTGGGGTATGATGGGTTTTTGTTTCAAAACGGGTTTCCCAGGGTTTGTAAGCTTGTTGGGGAATATTTACAAAAGGACTCGCTGGGGATGTGCTGATGAAATTCCAACGGGAATTTTTTTTTTTTTTTATACTGGGGAGACTTTGTGGGAGATTGTACAAAAAGAGAAACTCTGTGGGGTTTTGTACAGGGGGAGACTCTGTGGGGATTTGTCCGAAGGTGGACTTGCTGGGGGAAGATTTCAAGATTCCTCTCTTTCTTCTTTACTCCGGAACACCATCAAATGTCATGATTCATCATGCTTGGGTAATCATATCAACGAGATGAGGTGCTTTCCTTCATGAGACGGGATTCCATGCAAACAAACCTGCCACCTGTCCTTTCCGGTGTGTCCTGAACTCGGGGTTAAAATGCAAAAGGGATTCGAAAAGAAACAAAGAAAGGGGGAAAACAAATCAGAAAAGGAATACCCATTTCGGGATGAGAAAGGCTTATCTGAGGAAGATAACGCTGGCTTTAAATGAAATGACATGCTTTTTGGACTGGACGTCTGACCTTCTAAGAGCTTGCGTTTTCCTGAACCAGAACGGATCTGTGATTCCAAACTGGTGGCACTCTACTGAAACTTTCTTGGGATGGCGTCATTCTTTTTCGGTCAACAGCGCCCTTTGCGGGTTTTCGCTGGCTGACCTCTCTCATTTCTCTTCCTGTCATCGCTTGATAGCACTCTTTGCGAGTTTTTACTAAGCAAGCTCTCTCATTTTGGTTTCTCTTCTCCCGTTGCCTCGTGGTGCCCGAAGGTTTTCACCGCCGAGACTCTCTCATTTTATCTCTCTCAATTCAGAGTGTGATGGTCTTCGTTTGTGACGCTTATTGATTCCCCACCATATTTGGTAATTGATTTGAAGGCTTGTGCTTGGTAAAGAGAGGTAGTGATACTAACTTCTCAACTGCTCGACGTGCCCCGGTTTTCAATTTCAGGGTGAATGGGATTTTATTGTTGGTGTGACTGAACCTCAAGGAGAGGCTGCCTACGTATCCTTTCGGAATCAAGTCAAACGTAGTTCAGGCCTCAATCAATGTTTTGTTTTTGCTGTTTTTTTTTTCTTTTTTTTTTTTTTTGTTTTGTAAGCGGCTCAAAAGTTGGTAGAGAGAATTGGGTAGTTTTTGGGGAGTAGTGGGGAATAAACACCTTCGCCATTTTCAACGTGTCAGGACTATTGGAGTATGATTTAGACGTAGTACCTCTTGACCGCATCTGCATTTACTGCTGTGTCGGGGTCATTTCCTTCGATATCACCTAAATACAATGCTCCTCTTGGCAATATTTTCCTTACGATGTATGGGCCTTTCCAATTTGGGGCAAACTTTCCTTTTGCTTCTTCATGATGCGGCAGAATACGCCTTAGTACCAGCTGACCTACTTCGAAATTCCGGGGTCGGACTTTCTTGTTGTAAGCACGGGCCATCCTTCGTTGGTATAACTGTCCGTGACAAACTGCAGCCATCCGCTTTTCATCAATCAACGTCAATTGCTCTAACCGAGTCTTAACCCACTCGCTGTCCTCGATTTCTGCTTCGACAATGATTCGAAGTGAAGGAATCTCTACCTCTGCCGGTATTACGGCCTCGGTCCCATAAACCAAAAGATAAGGAGTCGCTCCCACCGATGTGCGTACCGTAGTGCGGTACCCCAATAATGCAAAAGGTAACTGCTCATGCCACTGTCAGGAACTTTGTATTGTTTTCCTCAAAATCTTCTTGATGTTTTTATTTGCAGCTTCCACAGCACCATTGGCTTTTGGCCGATAAGGAGTGGAATTCCTGTGTGTTATCTTGAATTGCTCGCACACATCTCCCATCAAGTGACTGTTCAAGTTCGCTGCATTATCTGTAATGATAGTCGCGGGAATACCGAAGCGACAGATAAGATTTGAGTGTACAAAATCCACTACAGCTTTCTTGGTGACCGACTTGAGAGTGACAGCCTCTACCCATTTCGTAAAGTAGTCTATGGCAACTAGTATAAACCTGTGTCCGTTTGAGGCCTTTGGTTCAATTGGTCCAATGACGTCCATGCCCCAGGCGACAAATGGCCATGGTGCGGACATGGGATGCAGTTCCGTAGGAGGTGCATGAATCAAATCACCGTGCACCTGACACTGATGACACTTCCGAACGAAACTAAAGCAATCCTTTTCCATGGTCATCCAGTAATAACCTGCTCGAAGGATTTTCTTCGCCAAGACATACCCGTTCATGTGAGGTCCACACACACCTGCGTGTACTTCGTGCATGATCTTTCTTGCCTCCTCGATATCGACGCATCGTAAGAGATTGAGGTCCGGGTCCTCTTATATAACAATTCACCGCTTAGAAGGAAACCACTTGCATGTCGCCTAATGGTCCTCTTCTGATCTCCAGTAGCATGCTCTGGGTATTCTTGCGTCTTCAGGAACCTCTTGATGTCATGGTACCAAGGCTGCGTATTTGATCCCGCCTCGATTACACTGCAGTAACCGTGTCTTTCCTTGATTTGGATTTCCAAAGGATCGACGTGGGCGTTGCCCGGGTAGGGTAGCATAGAAGCCAGAGTAGCAAGCGCATCTGCCAGTTCATTGTGACACCTCGGAATGTACCTGAACTTTATTGAGGTAAAGCGCTTGCTGAGGTCCTCCACATGTTGTCGGTATGGGATAAGTTTGACATCCCGAGTTTCCCACTCGCCTTGAGCTTGCCGGATGATCAGGTCAGAGTCTCCCATAATCAGTAAGTCTTCGACATCCTGATCGATTGCCATATGCATGCCCATAATGCAGGCTTCATACTCAGCTGTATTATTTGTGCAGAAGAAACGAAGTCTAGCTGTGGCGGGATAATGCTGACCGGCAGGTGAGATCAAAATTGCCCCAATCCCTATACCCTTGGCGTTCACGGCTCCGTCAAAGAACATCTTCCAAACATGAGCTTCCTTCGAGATCACTTCTATGGTGTTTACCTCTTCATCTGGAAAGTAGGTATCCAATGGCTGGTATTCCTCATCGACCGGGTTTTCGGCCAAATGATCTGCTAACGCCTGGGCTTTCATTGTCGTGCGAGTGACATAAACTATGCCGAATTCCGTAAGCAAGATTTGCCATTTAGCCAGTCTCCCAGTAGGCATTGGTTTCTGAAATATATACTTCAAGGGATCCAACCTGCTTATAAGGAATGTAGTGTGGGCTTGGAGATAATGCCTCAGCTTTTGTGCAACTCATGTGAGAGCGCAGCATGTCCTTTCCAGCAGAGTGTATTTGGCCTCGTAGCCGGTGAATTTCTTGCTCAAGTAGTAGATTGTTTGCTCCTTCTTTCCGGTTACGTCGTGTTGCCCGAGGACGCAGCCGAAAGAGTCCTCCAAGACTGTTAGATACAAGAAAAGTGGCCTTCCCGGTTCTGGAGGGACCAAGACCGGGGGATTCGAAAGGTACTCTTTGACTTTATCAAAGGCTTCTTGACATTCAGTTGTCCACTTAATCGCCACATCTTTCCTTAACAGCTTAAATATGGGCTCACACGTGCTTGTCAGCTGGGCAATAAACCGACTGATGTAGTTCAACCTGCCCAAAAGACTCATCACGTCTTTCTTTGTTCTTGGAGGAGGCAAATCTCTGATGGATTTTATCTTAGTTGGATCTAGCTCGATACCTCTCCTGCTTACGATGAAACCCAAAAGTTTGCCCGACGGAACTCCAAAAGCGCATTTGGCTGGATTTAGCTTCAAGTCATAATTCCTTAGCCTCTCGAAGAATTTCCTCAAGTCTTGGATGTGGTTATCCTGCGTCCTGGACTTGACTATCACATCGTCCACGTACACCTCTATTTCCTGATGCATCATGTCATGGAAAATGGCGGTCATGGCCCTCATGTAAGTAGCCCCAGCATTCTTTAGACCAAATGGCATGACCCGATAACAGTAGGTGCCCCAAGGCGTGGTGAAAGCAGTTTTCTCGGCGTCCTCTTCATCCATCAGCACCTGATGATATCCAGCGTAACAATCTACGAAAGACTGTATCTCGTGTTTGGCGCAATTATCAATGAGGATGTGGATGTTAGGCAGCGGGAAATTATCTTTAGGACTTGCTCTGTTCAGATCTCGGTAATCTACACATACCCGAGTTTTCCCGTCCTTTTTCGGTACTGGAACCACATTCGCCAACCATGTTGTATATTGGACTACCCGGATCACTCCTGTTTTCAGCTGCTTGGTGATCTCCTCTTTAATCTTGTCACTGACCTCAGTTTTGAACTTTCGTTGCTTTTGTTGAACTGGAGGACAATCAGGATGAATCGGCAATTTGTGAACCACTAGATCAACACCTAGTCCCGGCATGTCATCATATGACCAAGCAAACACGTCTTTGAATTCAAGAAGAAGTTGAATTATCGCCTCTCGCGTTTTCTTGTCCGTGTGAATGCTTATCTTGGTCTCCCGGACTTCTTCCGGGGTTCCTAAGTTTACCGGTTCAGTGTCATTCAGATTTGGCTTAGGTTTATTCTCGAAATATTCCAACTCTCGGTTTATCTCCCTAAAAGCCTCTTCCGCATCATATTCTGGTTCTGGGTTCATTAATTCGTAGTTAAATAGATCATTGTGATCTGGGCGTGAAGTCCGCAAGCATGTCATATTTAAAGCCGCATTATTAGGACTGAAAAGGAAGATAAGAGGAAAAGTAATAAAAATCAGAACAAAAGAAAGAATAGGAAAGCAATGATGATTTTTTTTTGTATTTTTGTATATTTTCTTTGGGAAGTTGGAAGACAACAATGTTTACAACTAGGAATTCAAAACAACAATTGAAAAGAAGAAAACGTTCAAGTTATGTCCCGGAGATAACTTGTGATACAGGAAAGGTGGCAGGGCAGGTCTACCCGGACTTCCGTCTAGTCGGGAATGGCGTGGCCTCCCAGTTTTGAAGTTGGGCGTTCGGTCCCATGTACAACATCTCAGCAGTGCTTGTGCCTTCACCTGGTTGAACCATGTGGACCTCGTAGAGCATTTCTCTCATCGCCCCACATATTTCCTCGATTTCCTCAGCTGTGAAGACCTCATCATCTTCTTCTTCAGCGTACCTTGGCCTGACGAAAGTCGCATATAAATCCGGCAGTGGTTGAGGCAACTTCCAGACCTCATTTCTCCTTTTCTTTGCCCATTTTTTGTCTGTTGGAGTAGGTTTGAAACCTAGTCCAAAAGGTTTCTTGATGACTGTTAAAGTAATGGGTTCTGTTATTCCCTGAAGGGCTCGTCCAAGTCCCTTCCCTGGCCTAAATCCGTGCCGGATCATCTCTTTGGCCACCATGACCGAAGCGTTAGACAAGAAAGGCTGGGGGCAAGGTACTCCCTCTTCGTGCTGCTCTGCCAGTACCACCTCGAAAGCTTGGTAGACCGTATGTTCGCTCCCTTCTCTCGGTTCAAGATACGGGATGGATGGGTCTCGATAAATGGCATGTTCGTCTTCCCCATGGACCACGATCTCTTGGTCTTCGTACTCGAACTTCACCATCTGGTGAAGAGTGGAAGGCACGGCTCCTGCCGCATGGATCCAAGGTCTGCCGAGGAGAAAATTGTAGGATGTGTCCATGTCGATCACCTGGAAGGTTACTCGAAATTCGACTGGTCCTATGACCAACATCAGGTCTATTTCTCCCATGGTATCTCTTTTGATGCCGTCGAAAGCTCTTACGCAGACATTGTTGGGTCGGATTCTTCCGGTCCCAATTTCCATCCTTTGTAGCGTGGAGAGCGGGCAAATGTCAACGCCTGAACCTCCATCCAACATTACTCGCTTGACATAGTAGTCCTCGCATTTAACTGTTAAATGCAAGGCCTTGTTGTGTGCCGCTCCTTCCGGGGGTAAATCATTCTTGCTGAAAGAGATTTGGTTGACGGCGAAGAATCTTTCTGTCATCCGCTCTAGTTGCTCCACCGAGGTTTCAACCGGTACATATGCTTCATTCAGGGTTTTCAGTAGGATATTTTGATGCTCGGTTGACCTCATTAATAATGATAGCATGGATACTTGCTCAGGGTGTTTGCGCAGCTGATCTATCACTTCGTAATCCGACATCTTCATTTGTTGGAAAAACACCTCCGCTTCTTCAACACTCACGGGCTTCTTTGGAGGGAAGCGCCTTTGTGTGGCGTTGTTCAGTTCTTGGGTATTTGAGTACCCTCCAATGAAAGTATTTTCTGGAAGTTCTCCCATGACCTCTTTACCTTTGTACATTACCAAAGTCTTTTGATAATTCCACGGCACTGTGGACGGGTTGGTCATTGGCTTTTGTGGCACGCGTCCGATAACCACTGGCTCATTCAGCCGAGGTGGTTGAATCGTCCCCCGGACCACATAGGCCCCTTTTGGCACATACATAGGTTTTGTCTTTTTGATCCCGAAGTTCTGCGTCTTCTTGGCTTGACCTCGTGGTATGTAAAGAACTCCACCCTTTGCTGGTACCACTTTCTTCTCCACCTTCTTTTCAGGCTTGCTCTCTGCAGCCTTGGCCTCCTCCCCCTTTTCTGATTTCTGGTCTATTTCAGGCCTCTTCCCCGTGTCGACAATGGCAATTATGGCTTTCAAAGCAGGGTCGAACTCTTTGTCTTCACAAATCATGCCGATCAGCGGCCCATTATTGTGAGCGGGCAATGGATTGTTAGTCACATTTGGGATCTCTTTGTCCCTTAGCACTATTTTCCCCTGCTCTATCAAATTTTTGACCACTCTTTTCAATGACCAGCAGTCGTTTGTATCATGTCCCTCGGCTCCTGAATGATAGGTGCATCTGACTCCGGCTTTGTAAGAAGGCGATGTTGGGTTTTGCCTCGTTTGGGGAATTGGTTGCAAGAAACCCAACTGGACTAGCTTAGGGAACAAAGTAGAGTATTGTTCACTGATGGGCGTGAAAGTCCACCGTCGGGGTGGCTCCTGGGGGCGGTAATTATTCTGCGGGGGTTGTGGGTTATAGTGGTTGCGGTAAGGAGGCTGATTTCTGGGAGGTGGAGCTGGGCCTCGGTTGGCTTGTTGTGGTGGATGGTTATAAGGTTGGGCATTCATGACCATATAAGGTTGATGAGCATATGCCAAATTTGAGTGGGGGTAATAGTGTTGTGGGGCCCTTTCCGGAAAATGGGGCCTGGGGTGACGATACTCCCTTGTTTCAGAGGCTGCCATAGTCGCTTCTTCCTTCTTCTTCCCCCTTGTCGTTCCTCCAGATCCACTTTGGACGGCCTGAGAGGTTGCCCTTATGGCTGCTTGACTCAAAATCCTTCCCGTTTTCAACCCATTTTCCACCATCTCTCCAATCTTGATCGCTTCCGCGAATGGCTTACCCATAGCCGACATCATGTTTTGGAAATAGTCTGACTCTTGAGCCTGGAGAAAGGTAGTGACCATTTCCACTTCATCCATGGGAGGCTTCACTCTCGACGCCTGTTCACGCCACTTAATAGCATACTCTCTAAAGCTTTCTGAAGGCTTCTTCTTCAAATTCGACAGAGAGTTTGGGTCTGGCGCAATGTCGATGTTATACTGGAATTGTTTTACAAAATCTCTGGCGAGATCATACCATATATGCCATCGGGACATTTCCTGATCCATATACCATTCCGAAGCTATCCCTACTAGACTTTCCCCAAAGTATGCCATTAGCAGTTCTTCTTTTCCGCCGGCTCCCCGCAATTGGTTGCAGTATTTCTTAAGGTGTGCAATGGGGTCACCGTGCCCATCGTATTTCTCAAACTTGGGGGTCTTGAAACCCGTTGGCAGGTGCACGTGAGGAAACATGCATAGGTCGGCGTAAGAGACGCTCTTTTGCCCGCTCAATCCTTGCATATTCTTCAGACTTTGTTCAAGGCTTCTCATCCTTTTGGCAATCTCATTTTGTTCTGCAAATCTGGAGTTCTGATCCTGCCCGGGTGCAAGCTCGCACTGAGGCGGTAGAGGATTAGTATTGGTAGCGAACCTAGTTGGTTCCATTGAGAACGATGGGGCTTGGAACGTAAAAGATGATGAGTCAAAGCTTGGCTTGTATGTGGTAGGTTGTGCCGTAACCGGGCAAGGCGATGCAGTAAAGATGTTCATGCTTGCATCAGTGGCCGACATTCGGGGATGGGGTTCAGAAGGCGATCCAGCGGAGAAGGCTGAGGTGGCTGGGTACCCGAATGGGGTAGCAGGATAATTTATGGGGACATTAGAAGTCCCACTTGTTCTGGAGAATAATTCAGGGAATCCGGGGACGACACTTGGCGGCTCTTTCCCATTGTTCCAGTCGTCCAGCATTTCCAACATGCGGAGCCGTAGGATTCTATTTTCCTCCGCAGTTGTGGATTCAGGTGTGAGGACGGCTGAGATTGAGCTCTCCTCAGAAACAGGGATCGTTTGCAATGGAATTTCTGAAGACATTTCCACACTTCCTTTCGACCTGGTGAAGTAAGTGTGAGTACTGCTTCTGGCCCTAACAACAGGTGGTTGAACACTTCTCCTTGACCTCGTGAAATATGAGTGCGAGGCCAGACTTTCACCAAACCAACCGTCTTTTCAAAAACCCTGGGAAAATGCTCAATGACAAACGCACGGTTAATTTGTAGCAAATAACAGATAGTTAATCTCACGTTGGGCATGATGCACCTATACAGTTAAGTGGATTACTATATGTTTGCTACGAGAGCATGCGTCATTCCGGCATTTTTCCTTTTATTAGTTTTTCCCCTTTTTTTTTCTTTTCTTTTCCTTTTCTCTTTTGTTTTCCTTTTATTTTATTTATTATATATATATATTTTTATTTTTTGTAGTAAAAGAAATGCGACCGGATCCGATGAGGATTGTCTACGTATCACGATGCCTACGTGAATCAGATCATTACGTAGTTCGAAATACACAAATGGGCGTAAAAGAAACAACCTCTTTATTGTTGACACGTTCTATTACAAGCTACATTTTGCAAAAGAAAGAGCAAACTTTGAAAATAAACCTAGACTCAAAATAGACTGAAAATCACCTTGATGAAAAAAAACAGGCAGAAGATGCTAAAATACAGATTTGACCTATGAATGCATTATGGTTTTAAAAATTGGTTTCCGCGGGGCATCGTTCGGCCTCGCCGCGGTCCTAGGCGTGAGATCCCTCTCAAGTTGCTCCAGCTCGTGCATAGTCTGCTTGACATAACCCATTACTGCCGAGAGGACAGTAGCGCTGGACATGTTCTCACATCGTAGACATCGTCTGGTGATGGCATGGGCAATGGCCTTGATCCTATCTCTGGTTTGCTTCTTCTCTATGAGTAGGTGCCTTATCTGATCACTGCACGTCTTGAATACCTGTGAGTCCTGTATGTGCTGATCCCTCAGCTGCCGCACTTCTTCCTTCATTTGGGCCAACAAGTCGTAACAGTATCTACTCTCCATTTGGAAATCCCTGGCCTGCTTAACTTCTTTAAACTCAAGTGTAGCCATCTCCCTCTTTATTTTGGAAACAGCCTTCTCATGGTCACGTTTCAATTGGTTCAAACATCGGCAACGCTTATCTACTCTTGTTTCCCACCGTGCCTTGAACTCTGTCATGACCTTTTCGGATTCTTCTAACCTGTCTCGCCATTCCGTGATCTCTCTTTTCAAACCCTTTATCAACCGCTGGTCTGATTGACTTCTGGGTTGCTCATCAAGAGACAATCTCAATTTTTGGACTTGGGCCTTAAGTTCTTCATTCTCTTGGATCAACCTATTCTTTTCGCTTCGATCCGCCGCGATTTGTATGCTGTTATCGAATTTCAAACTATCTATTTGTAGCTTCAAATCGCCAATCTTTGCTCGATAACCCTTCTCTTTTGCTAACCAGTTCCATTGCCCTTGGGATGATTCTACGAAATCTTTGAGATGCGGCCTCTTAGCCGGTCTTTCGTAAGACAGGCTACCTCTAAACCAAGCGTGATATCCTGGGGCGACTTCCCCTTTTGCCGTATCGATCACACAAGTGTTTACTGTCAGATGTTGGCATTCACTCCAGATTTGGCGAACTTCTTCTTCAGGGAAATGACCGTTCGGACTGATTTCAATCACTTGGGTACTCAAATCTTCATCTTTTGGTACCACTTGGTACCTCCCAAGTTGCCTCAAAACCCGATACGGTGCATAGGGTTGGATACTTTTCAGTCCCATCAACAGAAAGTGAGGTCGAGTTGCCGGCATGTATATGATTTCCTCGATAGGTGACCATCCGAGCGTCCATTGGATTTGGCTGGCGGTGAGAGTTCGGAGAAATGAGGTCCATGATGTGACTCCCTCAGGTAAATTGAGCCCTTTGATTCTCGTGTAGAATTCTCCAATACAAGTTTTCTCTGGCGAACCATAACCCAAAAGTGAGGAGCGATGACATAAATGATCGGTCATCCACACTTGCAACAGTAGGTTACATCCTTCGAAAAAGTCACCCCTGGCTCGACAAACAGTGAGAGCCCCGAAAATGTCAGCCATAATCATAGGCGCCAGAGTACTTTTATCTTGGGTAAGCAAAGTACTGACAACCCCAGTTATTCTTAGATCGATGTTGTCGTCCTTCCTCGGGAACACTATAAGACCTAAGAAGGCCGTCATGAAAGCCAACTGCCTGTGTTCGTCCCATTTTTGTCGGTTGCCTTTACTACATAGTTTGAAATCCGGCTTATTGAACCCGCCCTCATGACCGTATCTAGCATACATGAGATGGAGACTGCAGAAACCTTTGGCAAGATCTGGATGGTGAAATGTTCGGGGTATTTTCAGAAAATCCAAAAATCGGTGTACCGTGACGGCCCTAGGTGCAATCAAGTACTTGAACCTTAACGGAGCTTCATCACCCCCCAATGTATCCCGCTATTTCCTCCAGCGTCGGGGTGAGTTCGAAGTCTGAAAAATGGAATACATTGTGCGCCGAGTCCCAGTAAGTGACCAATGATTTGATAATATCACCCCGAGGCTGAATGTCTAGTAAATCCGGGAGATTTTTCAGATATTTCCTCACTTTGCCTTGCCCCTCTTTGCCTAAGTCGTTCCACCATAATCGCAACTCAAAAGGGATATTGGTCATTATTGAAAACGATTCATTTTGTATCGTGCTCATCCTGCACATTTATTTAGGGTGATAACTTTATTAGATTCAAAAATTAAAATTATCTAGATTTTTTGCAAAAACGGGAGGTTGGACCCGCCGAGGGTTGCCTACGTATCTCACCCCGTGCGAGAATCAAACCGGCGTAGTTCGGTCATATCGTGAATAGAGAAAATCAAATAAACCTAGCAATCAAGAATAAGTATTATTTTTGGAGAAAGATAAATACTAAAAAAAATATTTTTTTTTTGTTTTTTGCAATATTTGGACTATTAGTCCGTATTTATAAAAGGGTACTACAAAAGAAACAACACATTTTTTGAATTATGAGTTTTCCATTTTTTTTTATTTTTTTTTTAAAAATAAATACCCCTTTTTTCTTAAAAAGAAAAGAACAATTTTTATATGTTTTTTTTTAATGAATCAAACTAAAAGACAACTTTTGGTTTTATATTTTTTTAGAAAAATTCCGACGAGGTTTCGACACTACTTGGACATTGGTTTTATTTTTCCAAAATAAGTAATTATCTCCCTACGCTGCTATTTTTCTTTTTTTTTTTTAGAAACCGGTCAGCATGCGGAACCGAAGCAAATAAATGCGCAAAACAAATAGGATGCAGCAAGGTGGTCTTTTCATTTCAGGTTGCTTGTCCTAGACGGACCCAACCCCTGTGTTGAGCCCCCTAAGTCAAATGCAACATGATGCAAATAAGCGTTCCTACTAGGGATCCGGCATGAAGTCGAGTTATACTAGGTTTAAACCTTGGTATTTGTTCTAGACTGTGTACCCGAGCGGACAACTCGAGTCGAGGAGGGGCAACTTACCGGGAACCAAAAGGCCATCCGGCTTCGTAACTTATCCGTCCTCTTTCTTATTTCGGGCATTGACACTAACAGAATAGGGAGTCTCGACCAGCGAGCTTCTCCCCGGAGGTGAAGAGAGAAGGGTTTCGGCACAGTTTATATACAGTTCAGATAATATCAAAGCGGTAAAAGACAACATTTAGCATGTTATGCAAAAAACATGTAATAAAGATCAGATAATAAAGCCAAATATAACAATTATTCTAATCTCGAATTCTTGAACCCTGAACCAGAGATTCTGGGTTCGTCTCCCCAGCAGAGTCGCCAGAGCTGTCACACCTCCTTTTTGCGCGCCCGGCCCCGAAGGGTTAAATGCTCGGGTGGAGTTTTTCCAATTTAAGTGACAATATTCGAAATGGGATTATTTATTTAATTCAGAGTCGCCACTTGGGAAAGGTTTGGCTTTTGGTGTCCCAAGTCACCGGTTTATCTTGAATCCCAAATCGAGGAAGTTTTCGACTTTTTCAAATGAAGTCTGCGAACCAGAAATTCTAAGTAAGGAATTCTGTTGACCCGAGGGAAGGTGTTAGGCACCCTCGAATCACGTGGTTCTAGCACGGTCGCTTAAATTGTTATAATGGCTAAATATCTGATTTAAATACAGGTTGTGACTTATGTGCTTTTATTAAGTTTAAACCGCTTTTATTATTATCATTTATTTTATAGAATTGCAACGTCGTGAAAATGCGTCTCGAACCACGTCACAATCAATGCACCCGTAGTTGTTGACACATTTTGACTCCGTTGAGGCTTGGATTTGGGTCACATCAATGTGCACCCGATTTTAAGAATATAATTCACTTAAAGTCGCGCCTAAAGAATCTAACGCGTTATTATCTTTGGGGAAGGCAGTGGAATTCACTAAACAGTCCGTCCCAAATTCTAAGTATTTATCATGATCAATTATTGAGGGCCCCGCAATTTGCATTTTTATTTGGCGAGGCTCGTCTCATTATTTTAGAAGGGTACCCTACAGTGGCTACATTTCTACTACGTTTATCTTTAAAGAGAAGGATGATGCCGAACTTTGCTTGTTTGAACAAATACAGACTGAATCCTTATTATGTTTGCCGAACCTAAACTTGTTTGATTACCTGATTGATTGTTTATGAGGTGAGGGTTACCTCATGCTTTGTCTTTATCGAGTGAATACGCTTATTGATTGGCTAAGTGAGATTGCAAACAAACTGACAACATATATTGAGTTATGTTTAACGACCTCCAAGTTCTATTTTAACATTCTAACCTATTTGAAATTGATAAACGAAATCGGCTGTTTATTAGGGAAATTACTACTAATTGAACTCAAAATGACTATTAGTTTTCTTCAACAATCATCACATCATTTCGAAACAGAGAATCTATACCGAAACCCAATATCGAACCTGCATTGGAACAAATAAACTGACAGGAGAACTGTCATTCATAGCCAGACTCTTAATGTGACCGCATGAGAGTTTGTTTGGGATACATTTATCCCAGAACTAATACCACATATTTGTCAATTCAGTGATCTAGGCAAAAATACATACAAGTGCTTGCCATGACTCTATGTTATAGAGTCATAACTAAACCGAACAAAGCGTTATACTGAACTGAATGTATACTAAATCAAACATGCTGTCTATGTCATACTATCATTACTATTGAACAGTGCTATCTAACAGTCCATCTTAAACAGAATGTATGCTAGTTTATACGAAGTATTTGCAGTTTGCAGTAAAAATACAATAACAACTAACATTCGACCTATTTTTAAACCCAATGTTATAACATGAACAGTTGTTCGTTTCTTTTTTTCTGCTTCAACTTCAAACTTTCAACAATACAAGGTTTCAGAGGTTGTGTACCTGGAACTATTTGACAATTGAAGAAAAGGGGAGTCAGCAGAGTATAATGACAGCAAAATGCAGCAGCAATCACAGCACTATCAGTAGCAGCAGGGCAGAATAGCAGCAGGCAAAGCAATACAGCAAGAAACAGGCTCGAGTGCAGAAATGCAACTATGGCCAATAGAAAGCAATAGCCAAATAACAGCAACACCCGGTGGAGTAGAATCAAAACTCCAGACAGACCAAACCAGTAGTAAACCAATGAAAACACTCGACTAATAGACACAACTGGAATTTCAAAGAATCAGAATTGATTTGAACAAGTTGAACAACTGAAACCCAATAATAATAGGAGGAGAAAGTTTCTGATTGTTGGTTGTATCCCTTCTATCCCTTAATCTCTCTCTATCTATGTGTATCTATTTTGTATGTATTTCAGCTCTCCTTTCCAAACTCCTCACAGTGTGTTTTTCTTTTACAACCCTCAAGGTCTAGTCCTCTTTCTGTATCCCCCCCTCCTAATTCTGTATCTCCTTCCTTTTATAAGCCTCCATCATCCTCTTTTTAACAGCCTCTTTTTAATATCACAGTACCCCTCCCATGTGCCCTTTCCCTTTTCAGATTCCAATTAGTTATTTAAGTATTAACCCCCATCAACATTCCCTGGCAGATTTATTCTTAAAAAGGCTTAATATTTCTTAAACTAAAGCAAGGTATGGGGCAGTAGAATACATCTAACAACATATGCTGTCAAACCATTTTAAAATTAAAAGCCCCTTTATGCAGAAAACAGGTTGTGCCCAAAGCACATGAGGTGCACCAATGCACATGCTGTGCATGAGTGCACATGCCCTCCAATTCAGAGTTTAAACCAAACATCCCTTTCAAATCAAACAGCTATAAGTAAGCAAAACTAGTTCTTAATTGATTCAGGCAAATGTTCAACAGAAGCAAATCGATTTAACTTTGTTCAAACAGTTGAAACTAATTGACGACGCATTTCGACTCGACTATATTAATCACAACACATACAACCGTAACCAAAAATCAAACATTCAATAGTATCGACATATGATTTGAATTGTACTGGATAAACAAAGTGGTGCTCGAGAAGCCAATTGATCAGTTCAATGTTGAGAATCAGCTAATTGCACACCACTTACATACACATTATCAGGGCAAATAGAAAGACTCATTCAAACAAACAGAAGTTCAAGCAAAGTGGACAGGGCACAGTTGACAAAATTCAAAGACACACAATCAAAGCATGAACAGACTTTAACACAATCAAAATGGGCCAAAACAAATAAAGAAAAGAAAGAACTCACCTTAAACCTTGAAAAATCAGAACCTCAACTCGGGCTCGGACAACCTTTCTTAAAGCTGAACGGACTTTAATCGATGAGAAACACTTCGATTAAAGTCCATCAGACCTTAACCTCTTCGGTTTGAAACGGTTTGAACCAGTGACGAGGGACCTTGTGGTTTCAAAACTCAGATCTAATATTCGTGCTTCCCTGGTTATATTCGGACCAAACCAAGTATGGTTTGGTCACGAGGGGGGTCTGGGGAGTGTCTGGTATGAGTTTACGGCAGATCGGTGTAGGTTAGGTTCCGACTCAAATCTTCAAATGAAGATTCGAGAAGGTGGGATAGGATTCGAAGTGTGTGGTTGGTAGATTTAGGTTCAGGATGGCATGGGGGTTCTATGGTGTTCAGGGGAAGGTCACCGGCATCCATGCTGCCGGCTTTCATGGCGAAAGTACGCAGGGGCGGCTAGGGTTTTAGGGCTATTTGTTTGGAGACGAAGGCTGGGGTTCAGATGGGGGGGCAGGGTAAGATTATGGTCTTATATAATTAATGGGTGGATTGATCTCGACCGTTAGATCAATCTAGATCTACGGTCTGGATCTGATAGCTTAAGTGGAACGGTGTCGTTTCAAGGGTAAAAGGTTGGGGTCGGTCCGGGTGAGACGGGTCGGGTTTATTGGTGGGTTATGGGGAATCGATCTTGGCCGTTGATCAATTTGAGATCAACGGCCCAGATCAACCTATACCAAAACGACGTCGTCTGGATTCTCTGGGCATCAGGTGGTCTGCACCGGCAGGGCTGGGTTTTGGGCTGTTTGTTTGGGCCAATTTTAATAAATTGGCCCAAGTCTGGGAAGGCAGGGTCCTTTTCTTTATATTTTTTTTCTTATTTATTTTAAAACAAAACTAAGCCAAAAATCAAATTAAAATTAAATACACACTCAATACAATTATTTGCACACACACTAAAATATTTCAAAACAGGTAAAGTCAAACAAAATAAAATCACGGACGAAGATGCCTATTCATGGTTTTCTATTCAACGACCGGATTACGGTTCGAATTATGCAGGACACATATTTTTTGAATTTTGTTTTAATAAAGTAAATAAATAAAAACGGGCTGAAGTCACAAATAAATCAACAAAGTGCCGCACAGAAATCCAAAAATTGTACAGCAGGGCCAATTATTATTTTTTATTTCTTTTTGGAGCGATTGTCGTCTGAAACAAAAATCACGTGCTCACAAACCTAATATCGATAGAGAACCTCTTATCAGCTAAAGTCTCATTCCAACACTTTCATATGCTGCCAATGATAAATGAAACATGCAGTAAGTTATAACTATTTCCCAGATCAACCATTCATGAAGGCACTTCTCCTTTGGCAAAGACCATAGCAAATTCCTGAGTTGAACCTCGATATTATCCTTCCAACATACTGAAATCGCATCCGTTTGTATTCATTAAAGACCCAACGATCTCATCTAATCCAACACAATTACTCTGGTGACATGACACATCAATACATGCTAAATCCACAACTTGTGCAACCCGCGCACCAATAAGCAACAATCTGAACATACCCAAATCATGAAAATGATTCAAATGAAAGAGTTGTACCGCAAGCTCACCAGTACCACCACAACACAAAGCTGAGAACCCGTCACATATTGTAGAAACAGAACATACAAATCTAACCCGCATGATCATACCTCCACATAGATTCGCTCCAATGCGCGACCTCATCCAAACACTTGTTCGCATGAAACACCTTAATTCACTATGCTCAAAATCGACAACCACGCGCAATTTGATGTCTAAAGACAAAGTGATCATCGTAACTACCGCGAAGCAATTACATAACACCACATAACTTGAAAGGACATAACCGATACGCCATCCACTGAGCAATACCTAGTACTCTTCCCGCTCGAATTCCACTGAGAGGCCCTAATAACACCGTACCACATGTGCCTATAACCAACAAATCCTAACGGCTCGCAACATGGAAAGGTAACTCATAGATCCCCCTGATTACTAATAGCTCAATAACAGCCGAATCAACATATCCCTTACCATTAGCAACTCGAAGTCAACAAAGCCGTCTTGATGCCGAACACATATCCATATAGGTCTACCAATGAACCACACATCAACTCTAGTTACCCACAATAGATAACTAATCCTCCGAAGGTTCAGAATGACTGAATCATAGCACATACTATCATCTGACTAACTTACCCACATCTTTGTCGTCCACAACCACGAGCTAATCTGTATATGAGAACTTCCAGTCTCCAAGTCCATAAAGCACACGAATTACCATATCTGATCCCAATTCTGCCGCTTGCATATATAACACACCTCTAGTACTCAATCATCTCATGAGAGGTACACTTATAATTCTTCTGAGCCACCAAGAAAACTCGAATATCATCCATTGATCAGACAAGATAGTGCCGCAATACCAATAAAGCATTTGTAACTCAAACATATCGCCCTGTCTGAAATGTTATACCCTCATCAAGACACACCAATCAGTGATCTCATTTATCTAGTCACCTGAAGCTGCCCATGCTATCTAAGAATTTGTGACCTTCCTTTTAAATCTGAATCGTGTCCGTACACATGCAAATCTCAATCCTACACAACATACTGCATAAACTGTAGAACTCTTCGAATTCCATTTGCACAACTCTAAATCGTCAGGATTGAGTCCTTCTAACTCAACCGAGCTATGTAGGTCACTAAAACCAAAAAGAATTTCCATGAACACCTGTAGAAACTCATTACCTCGTATATACAACCAAACTCGTATATAAAAATCTGGATTACACCTCGTAAGAATCCAAGAACTACTCATATCCTTACCATACCGACTCGGCCTACTACAAAGCTATCCCATCTATCCGAGTTCCCTTCTAATTTACCTACAACTTGATACTCCTTCTTGCTGTAACATCATAATTCCTCAACCCAAATTTACCACACAAGACCCAAGCATAAAGCCACACCGTCCTACGGTCCGTAAGCCGCGGAATACTCTCTAGATATTCCCAACAGCACCACGTTCAAAATGCTTACCCTGAAGAGACTTCCTACGAATCCAAAGCCATTACCCCCACCTTCCTGATACTGATATATAGAATCCCTTAATTAATATAGAAATACCACAAGTCTTGACATCTTCCAAGGAAAACTCAGTTTCTGGCCACATATACAACTTGAAAATACCCAATTGTTATATGTAAGATCTTGAACACATTAGAACCATTCTCGAGAGTCATTCCTTTTACTCAAACTGCAATTAGCCTGATCAAACGAACATAACCACCCATGCCTCAATAGCACTCCGACGCCGCAGAGTGTAACCTCATCCTAGAACAACCAAGCAACTTCCTGCTCTATGCACTGAGCATCCTTTACCAACAACAACTCAAGACATTCTGTGATTCTCATACACCTATGAAGCATGACATAACCTTTGTCAAAATTTTCCTCTACTCAAGCCATCCTTGATCTCAATCTCCGTAAGCCATAACTAATTCACCCGCATGCCTCAAATTGGAACCAACATAGCACATAACCGTGCAATCAACTAATCAATAGTGGACTTCCCCATTTGGCTCGAAGCCATAGATCAAAACACACTCAATAACTCATAATACATATACTCTATTGCTGCCATAATGCCATAGTGAGATTAAACTCGAACCATCATAAGCTCGTGAAACACAGACCATCTGGTACTTCAAATCTTAAGCAAATCTCACATTCACTCTCGTAACAGTTGAACCCACTCTCTTAAGTGACCCAAATTTAAATTGCAACATATATATTACACTTGTAAATGAGATCTCCTAATAAACAACATAAGGATCACACAATCTCAGAACACTCCGCAGGAGATAACCCACCTGCTTTGCCTCCAACTAACATTTCTGTATACCTTCCGCCATCATAAACATTATGCAGTCACTTAGTCTTACTGAGTCTGAACTCATACCGCAACATGAAATTTACTTCACTCCCAACTAGGAAATATGAAAAGATTCTTCACATGCCCATAGCTTGGGGCTATACCTTAAATCAAGATAACATCAAGTACCTAATAGTTCTTCCATCCTCCAACAGACCTTTTTGGTCGCTTCCAAATCATATGAATACATCTTGCAGTCATAACATACTCATCGCATAGCCATCTATCCATCACTTCTACTAATAGGGTCACTACTGAACATATAAGTTCAAAAACACATGCTCACACAATCAGCACCTCGGTTCTCAAGCTATAGGCAAAAATCAGGCCTCGAGTCCTCCAAACTAGCCCAACATCAATACACAGAGATCACATCTCGCCCCTCACTCAGGGAATCACAAGCCATCGATGCACATGTGATACCGAGAGCTCATGCGCGCACACAAACGCATGGAAGGAATTCAAAGAGTTACCCTTTAAGCTGAATCAAGGGCGCACGATAAGAATTCAAGAATGTGAAGTTTTTCCTAAAGGTTCTGCAGCCTCTCACGGATAAATACAAACGTCTCTATACCGATCCACGAGACTCTACTAAACTTGCTCATGACTCGTGAGACCTATGTAACCTAGGCTCTGATACCAACTTGTCACGACCCAAAACCAACCCGGTCGTGATGACGCCTATCGTGAAACTAGGCCAGCCGCCACAACTCCTGAATCAACCATTTTTCCAATAAAAGTTGTTTTTATACCATTTATAAACAATAATTCGCATAATGAAATTTTAAAGAAAAGTGCAGAATAATTACACAAGCCCGACATCGGGTGTCACTAGTCATGAGCATCTACCAAGGTCAAAGTACAAAAAAGTCTAAAAATGTACTAAATACAGTAATAAAAATGAGAGGAAAGAAAGCAGTGCTGCGAACGTCGTGCAGCCACCTTGCTAACTTCGATGACTCCGAGTCTGAGCAATCAACACCCGCTACCGGGTTCCGAAATACCTGAATCTGCACACGAGGTGCAGGGAGTAATGTGAATACTTCAACCTAGTAAGTAATAAGAGTAAATAAAGACTAAGCAGTAGGAAATGATGAATCCGCATTATGATAAACTCAGTAAGCACAACAAGCTTTCAAATCAGAATACGAGTCAATCGTCTCATTTAAAATCCAGTTTTTGGTAAAAATCATTTGAAGATGCTTTCCAACAGTTTTAATAGAGGTTCAATACAATTTATAATTAAAGAAATGAAAATCATAATCGGCCCCTCGGGCAAAACATAGTTCGTATACAGCCCCTCGGGCAAAACAGGAATCATAAACACCTCATATCATAAAAATCTCAATGGAAATAACAAAGACCAAATCAGTGATTAAATTCTGAACATCTCCTAAAAACTTTAGTTTAAATGAATGTTGTTTAAAAATATTTGTTCAACATTTTTAACAGAGGCTCAGTATAAAGAGGAGTGGAAACCGCAATTTCATAAAACAAGCCTCTCGAGTAAAGCATCACTCATATATGTATACAGCCCATCGGGCAAGCCTCTCAGTCACTCGAGACTCAACTCTCATCAATTGGTGCTTATACTCAGCACTCATACTCAATAAGTACCATATAGTAACCGCTGCGGTGCACAGCTCGATCCAGATATCGCTGCGGCGTGCAGCCCGATCTATGTATCTTGTCGACGGCGCTCACTGGGGGTGTGCAGACTCCGGAGGGGCTCCTACAACCCAAGCATTATATCGCTGCGGCGTGCAGCCTGATTCATATATATATATTGCTGCGGCGTGCAGCCCCATCCATAAATATAAAATCCTCACAACCAGGTCCTCAGTCTCTCTCAGTCATTAACCTCACAATTAAACTCTCAGTCTATCTCAGTCATCAACCTCACCATTAGACCCTCGGTCTATCTCGGTCATCAACCTCACAATCGCTCGGGCCATCCGTAAATGGGGAACTCAGCCCAAACAGTTTTCACATTTTAAGAAGTAAAAGTGACAAAACCATATTTAAACGATAACAGGTAAAACATGACTGAGGATATGCTTTTAAAACAAATAGAGTGAGGAAAAATAGTGAAAATGCTCCTAAGGGTCTCAACATGTCGGCACAAGGCCCCAAACATGGTATACAGCCCAAAACATAATATCAATCTCTAAAATATGGAATATCGTAAGATTTCAAATCAAATACGCGACTTAACAGTCGTACGGGATGGACCAAGTCACAATCCTTAATGGTGCACGACTCCACGCTCGTCATCTAGCGTGTGCATCACCTCAACATAGCACAACGATGTGAAATCCGGGGTTTCAAACCCTCAGGACAGTATTTACAATCATTACTTACCTCGATCTGATCCAAACTCTAGCCCGTGATGCCTTTGCCCCCACGAATCGACCTCCGGATGCTCTAAGTCTAGCCACAATCAGTACATAACCATTAGAATATGCTAAGGGAACAAAGCCCACTCGAAAATATTCAATTTCCATCAAAATTCCCGAAATTGCTCAAACCCGGCCCCCCGGGCCCACGTCTCGGAATCCGGCAAAATTAACATTAATGGAATCATCATTCTCTCACGAGTTTATACATACCAAGAACATCAAATTCGGACCTCAATTTCCCCCTCAAATTCCCAATTTACACTCTCCAAATTCAAGCGCTAAATCCCCAATTTTTAGGCTTAATTTCCATGATTAATTAGGTAGAATTCACACAAAAATCGAGTATTGAGTTCAAAAATCATACCTCCAGGTGTTATCTCTTGAATCACTCTTCAAATCCTCTCAAAAATCTCCAAAATCGCCCAAAAATGGTGAAAGTTAGCCCCAAAATCACGGACAATGGCTATTTAAACATTCTGCCCAGGCATCAAAAACCTTCTTCACGAACGCGGTCAAAGCCTCGCGTTTGAGAAGCACAATCCAGCTTTGACCAAAAATCCTTCTTCGCGATCGCGTCTTGCCACTCACGAACGTGATACATCCTCAGACTAACCCTACGCGATTGCGTAAGAGCTCTCGCGAACGCGATGAATAAACACCCTGAAGCTCAGCTGCCCAATTTCTCTTACGCAAACGCGATCCACTTCACGCGAATGCGATGACCAATCACACAGCCCTTCGCGAACACGGAGCCTGCCTCGCGAACGAGAAGGCTAAAATTCTAGCCTTCAGCAGCTAACCCTTCGCGAACGCGATGGCCTACTCGCGAACGCGAAGGCCATTTCTCTGCAACATACATCGGCAATTTTCTGCAATTCCAAACAATATGAAATGGTCCGATTGACCACCCGAAACTCACCGGTGGCCCTCGGGACCTCAACCAAACATGCCAAAATATCTCATAACCTCATTCAAACTTGTTCCAACCTTCGGAATGCTCAAAACAACATCAAAACACCAAAATCACATCGGATTCAAGCCTAACAATTTCAAGAACTTCCAAATTACGCTTTTGATAAAAAAAAAAAATCAACCAAACCACGTCCGAATGACCTGAAATTTTGCACACATGTCACAAATGACATAACAGAGCTACTGCAACTTTTGGAATTCCATTCCGAGCTCTATATCAAAATTTCACCTATCAAGCGGAAAACGCCAAAATCTCAATTTCGCCAATTCAAGCCTAAACCTTCCACGAACTTCCAAAATACATTCCGATCACGCTCCCAAGTTCCAAATCTCCTAACGGAACTAACCAAATCATAAAAATTCCAATCCGAGATCATATACCAACAAGTCAAATCTTGGTCAAACCTTTCAAATTTCAAGCTTCAAACTGAGAACTGTTCTTCCAAATTCATTCTGATTACCCTGAAAATCAAAACCAACAATTTACATAAGTCATAATACATCACACGGGGCAAGTCATGCCCGAGGACTGGCCAGCAAAGTACAAAAGTTCAAAATGACCGGTTGGATCGTTACTATATATATATATATACACACGGCTATCAAAGTTATATGGGTCGGGTTCTTTTAGGAATTGATACATTTGTAAATTAATTCAATGACTTATAACCTACTCAGATGCATCGTTGAATATTAAAAACTAAACGTCTCGACTTATATCAATTAATCTGTTATAATTGATTCATCGACTTAGAACCTAGTGATGAATAAATGTAATTCATTAACTCTGTTATAATACAAATAATGAATACTATTATATCAATTAATAGAATAATATTATATTGGTTTATTAATTCATTAATTATTCGTACGTAGTAACGTATAAGATTGATCATCAATTACAATATAGTTTATGCGTGTGTATGAAATTACTCATATACTTAAATATAGCTTAAAAATTCCTTTACATACATGCTATTATAATCTATTAAAAGTAATTACCTAGTTAATATATTTTTTTAAAAAGATTATGCTTATAGTTTATCATTATTTATAATAATTGTAGTTAAATACCTTATTATCGTCTCACATGGAGATGAAAGATATAGGTAAAAATACGAAAGAATTACAAGAAAATACACATGACTTCACACTATAACAAAAAATGGCCCATATTTTTAAGTTTTACCCCACCTAACCCACATTGTACATATTTTGAAGCATTTGCAAATTCAAAATCTGTGTTCTTAAAACCATTGGTTCTAAAAGCTATGGAGTTAATTCTTTGTTCTCACAACCATTGCTTTCACTATCTCTTCTTCTCACATCTTCTACATATGCTTCAAGGGACCGTGTATTTTTTGCTTCCCCGCTTGTGTCACCTGCTTGCAATGTAAGAAAATTAAAGAGTAGAAGTCCATCATTGAAGACCATTCAAAGCTTTGCTTTTGAAAATGAGTTTTTTTGAATTTGTCATTTGTTTGGATTGGGTATTGTTCCAATTGATTAAAATATCAAAAAGAGTTCAAAATTTAAATTTGAAGTGATTTGGAGTAAATTTGAGCAAGATTTGAGTTAAATTTCAGAAAAGACGCAAGGAAGAAGACGAAATCAGTTTTTTGTATGATTATGTATAATCGTGTATAATAGTGTATATGAGTATAGAAACACATCTTATACACTTTTATACACCTTTATACAAGTGTCTATAGACGAACTTCTTTCACGATTTTCAGTTGCAATTCTTATTCAAAACCAGTCCAAATCTCCATTAAATGACTTCAAATTTTATATACAATCTCCTTATTCTATTTCTAACAAGTCTAAATAACACCCATTCCAAATTTCTCACAAAATCAAATTCGAAATTTCAACCCACATATTTAAGCTTGTTAAAAATCTAATTTTCACCACCCAAATGAATTTGGTTTGTTGAATTAATATTTGAGTCACAGTTACTGATTTGAAAATTAATTTAAAAGCTTGAGGAATCTTTTTTAAAAATTAAATAGTAATGTTGAGAACCTATTGGAGTTGGATGTTGAATCTTAGCCTATTATTTTTAGGCTAGTTGGTTGTAAATTGAAATATGTGCTATAAAATTGAAAAGTATGGAGCCCAATTGTTCTAATGTGAAATTTTTCCTAAAAATACCTATACTCTTGAAATAAAGATTTTAGAAAAATATTTAAAGAAATTGTTATTTAACTGATTCAAAATTGTGACCCTATCAGAATTCCAATCAACAAAGACAATGTCATATATGCCAAGACTCTGTCATAAGACTCCAAAATAAGAGAAACAAATGAATAGATTTACTTAAGCTATTGTAGTTGGTAGTCTAATGCAAGATACTCTTATTAGACTCGATATATGTTTCGCAATTGGCCCGTAAACAAATATAAAATCAACCTACGATCTACTGACGGTCTTTGTGGCAGTCAAGTTGCTATTTTAAGCACCAAGGATCCTAAATACTATTTTATAGCCAAACACATTGACATTAAATTAATTTCACAAAAAAATATGGTTACACGCAAAAAAGTGAGCGTAAAATACATCTGCTCAAATGGTAGCAGATCCATTGAATCAGTTGATTCCTAGAGACAGGTATTTTTGTTCATGCAAGATATCAAGGACTGTGTGGGATTTAATATAGAGTCATTAGTTTTTAATTTATTTTCTTGACGTTCATGTAGATATTTTTTTTTTAAAATCAAAATAGGTTTGATTTGTACACTCTTATTATCTTAATGGTTGTGTACATCTTTATTTTTTATGCTTATCGTACATTCATATGTGAAATACTTTCGGTGAATTCTTTTGATATTATTAAAAAAGTATGTCGGGTCGATAGAAGTCAACTTCTCACAGAGATGACCGCCTCCATCAATTTAGTATTGATGGGAGATGAGACGAGATATCTCTCAAATTATCAAATGGATAATTTGAGAGCACATAGCTTAAAAAATTGTAGTGTCGCACAAAGGAATGGCAAGGGTCATTGTAGTGTTTATTGGTGAAAGTTTCACCTAATCTGCCTTGAGAGGCCAGATATGAGTTCACGTTTATTTAGTAGATCGAGGAACTCAGTTCAGATACACATGGCGTCTGAATATCAACTATACAATATTATCTTTACGAGAAAGACATACGCTCCATAGGAAAGGAGAAAATTCTGTAGCACATGTTTTCAAATCATGTGCGAAAATATCAGACTATAAGAGTTAACATAAGTTTTTCTCGACTTATTATTGTGTGAGACTCTAAATTGAGTATTCTCACTACTCGTATCAGTGGTTGGAAGCTTGGTTCGATGTTCGCTATCTTAACATGCTACCAAATGACCATGAGAGATTCGTTTTGGCGAAGCATGACTAGAAAAGTAAATTGAATTCAAGTTGATAGACTCGTGAGAAGAGTAAAATTATTGATGGAATCTCGTTCTGTTTGTGTTTGATGGTATCAATTATGACTTATGAGTCATAATTGTGAGACACAAGAAACTATGATAAATGAGATCTCAAGGATATATTGATAAGATTCAAATAATCTAGGGCACTAAGCACATTTTTATGATCTACTTGAAGATTTGCATAACGACGACGAGAGTTTATACATTCCTAACAGATGTATAACAATGTGCTCTGATAGTATGTTGGTCACACGACTTATATATCTAGTATGAATGATGCAATAGAAATAGAAGGAAAATATATTTCCCCTTAGCTTGATGGAGCTTAAGTACTCCCTTATGTGTGAGTGGAGTGTCACGACCCGGAATCCCACTATCGGGATCGTGATGGCGCCTAACATTTCACCTGCTAGGCAAGCCAATGTTAGCTAAATTTATTAACTAGTTTTAAGCAATTTAAATCAAAATGATAATGATGACAACAGAATAATCTGAAATAAGGTGATAAAACTACTGAACAATGTAATCGAAATACAATCCCAGAAACTGGAGTCACGAATACATGAGCGTCTAGAGTGCTATAGATAATAGTCTGAATAAACATAACTGTTTGAATCTAAATAAACAGCAATGATAAAATAGAAGGGGACTTCAGGGCTGCGTACATCCTGGAGCTATACCTCAAGTCTCTACAAGTAGCTGGATATGGGCAATCTTACTATGAGCTACTGGGATCAACTCTGGCATCTGCACAAGAAGTGCAGAGTGTAGTATGAGTACAACCGACCCCATATACTCTGTAAGTGCCGAGCCTAACCTCGACGAAGTAGTGACGAGGATAAGTCTCATAGTCTCATATCACAATACCGAGGCTAATTCAACAATCACAAACAAGTGCCATATATGCAATCTGTTGCAGTGTGCAGCCCGATCCCGCTATATCCTCATCTACCCATATCATAATCCGTCGTAATTCCACCATTTCAGTTCATTACCTCTCTTTTTCCATTGCAGCATGCAATATGCTCCCCAAACAATTTCAATCATCAACATAAACAATTCAACCACTAAATTTATACGAATTTCTACATCAAAAGGGTAAATGTGTAAGGCAATGTAGAACCACAGAATAGTAAAAGAATCTCAAACAACTCGAAGTTTCAACTTTACCAATTCATTGGTATCTAAGAACTAAACAACTCGCGCAAGTGAAACCACATTATAGGATGCAACAAATGGTACAAAACAATAGAACAAGTATAATGTGACAATAAAGATATGCAATTAAAGAAAGTAAGGGCAAATAGCAAATAAGCATGGAGTCATGGGAGCAACGGACATATTAAGGCAAAAGAATAATTAAATGACCAGTAACAATTATGGCGTAGAAGTCAAATAAAGACATGTAACAGTTAAGGCAAGAATCAAGATATATCATGAAATAAACGAAAACATGGAAATAAATATCATGACGGTGTATATACACTCGTCACCTCGCATATACGCCATTTTCCCATATAATTCACATAATACTTAGTTCAAGAATTCAAAATTCCTTCAAGTCAAGGTTAGACACAATACTTACCTCACTCCACAATCAAATCAATACTCAACCGCAACTTTTTCTCTAGAATTAGCCTTTAAATCAATGAAATCTAACCAAATATATTTCAAATAATTCAAAATCAGCTTTAGAAACTACCCGTGAGTGAAAAAGATTCAATGCATGAACAATAGCTACCAATTTCATCCCCGAACTCGGTTATGTGATTAGTTTCAAAATCCGACCTCAACTTGAAGTCTAAATCCCAATTTCTCCTAATCTCCAATTTCTATCAAAATCCCTAATTTCTACCATAAAAAATCGTAGATTAAAGGTTAAAATCAACGGGTGATTTTGTAAATATAAGAAAACAAGTTAAAATCTACTTACCAATAAAGTTGGGATGAAAAATTTCTTAAAAATCGTCTCTAGGCCGAATGTAAACTTGAAAATGGTGAAAAATAAGAAGAAATCCCGATTTTGAAACTTTAAATCACTAGTCGCCGGGTGTTGTTCACGTTCATGAAGCACCTGACACAATCGCAGAGCACAATGGACCAAGTGGCCTTCGTGTTCGCGATGGCCTCGCCCACCTAGCCTTCACGTTCGCGAGCCTAGGCTCGCATTCGCGTAGAGTATAGCTCGGCCTATCCCCAGACCCATTAATCTATCGCGTTCTCGTGGGTATGGTCGCGTTCGTGAAGGGTAATCCCTCCACTGCTACGCGTTCACGTCTGTATCCTCACGTCCACGTAGAAGGTATCCACCCCCAGCCCAACTTCCCCCTCGCAATTACGAGAGTAGCTTCGCGATCATGAAGCACAAAACACCAGATATCAGTAGATAGTTGAACCAACAATATTTCTAAGTTCAAATGGTCCGTAGTCTATCTGAAACTAACCCGAGCCCCTCGGGCTCAAGATCAAACATGCACAGAAGTTTAATAACATTATACGAACTCGTTCGCGTTGTCAAAACACCAAAATAATATTTAGAACTATGAATCGGACTGCATGAAATTTTCAAAGAAACTCAAGAACTTCCAAATTCACAACCGAGCATCCGA
This sequence comes from Nicotiana tabacum, assembly GCF_000715075.1. Lineage (NCBI taxonomy): Eukaryota > Viridiplantae > Streptophyta > Magnoliopsida > Solanales > Solanaceae > Nicotiana > Nicotiana tabacum. Next base: position 153,744,050 of record NC_134087.1, on the reverse strand, counting down.
ATATGATCAAATCAACTTTGTTTCGCAAAAAATTTTGCAGACAAGTTTTAAATAGTAAAATGAACTTATACCAATTTTCGGAACCCAAATTCGAACCCGGTAGCCATAAAGTCAACTTACCGTCAAACTTAGGAAATTTCCAAACTTTCAAAATACTAGCTTTCAGCAAAGTGATTCAAATCAATCTAGGGACCTCCGATTTCAATTTCGAGCATACGCCCAAGTTCAAAATCATGATACGGACCTACCAGAGTTATCAAAACACCGATCCGTGATGGTTTTTACAAAATATTGACTGTAGTCAATTCAAGTTGTTTTTAAAGCTAAAAATCATATTTTCTTCATATTATCACATAAAATCTTTCCGGAAAAAGATACGGACTGCGCACGTAAATCGAAAAACAGTAAATAGAGCTAATAAAGGTCTCGGAATATGGAAATAAGGACTAACTCAAAACGACCTATCGGGTCATCCCATTCTCCACCTCTAAAAGAAACGTTCGTCCTTGAACGAACATAGAAAAGTACATGCACTGGTGAAAAGGTGGGAGGTATCTACTCCGCATATCAGACTCGGACTCCCATGTAGCTGCCTCGATTAGGTGACCTCTCCATTCCACTATAACAGAAGGATTCCTCTTAGACCTTAGCTTCCGAACCTATGCCGGGCTAGAATAGTCACCGGCTCCTCCTCATAAGTCAAATATTTGTCCAATTGGAATGAGCTAAAATCCAATACATGGGATAGATCACTATGATACTTCTGGATCATAGAAACATGGAACACCGGGTGAACTGCAGATAAGCTAGGTGTCAATACAAGCTTGTAGGCCACCTCACAACCTCTCTCAAGGATCTCAAAGGGTCGATATACCTAGGGCTCAACTTTTCATTCTTCCTGAACCTCATCATACCCTTCATGGGTGAAACCTGGAGCAAAACCCTCACTCCAAACATGAATGCAACATCATGAACTCTCTGATCGGCATAACTTTTCTACCTAGACTATGTTGTACGAAGCCAATCCTGAATCATCTTGACCTTTTCCAAGGCATTCCGAACCAAATCAGTACCCAACAACCGAGCCTCTCCCATCCCAAAACCAACTAACTGGAGAATGAAATTGCCTCCTATATAAGGCCTCATAAGGAGCCATATGAATACTCTATTGGTAGTTGTTTTTGTAGGAAAACTCTACAAGCAGCAAAAACTGATCCCAAGAACCCCCGAAATCAAACACAGGCGTGAAGCATATCCTCCAAAATCTAAATGGTGCGCTCGGACTGCCTATCCGTCTGGGGGTAAAATGTTGTACTCAACTCAACCCGTATTCCTAACTCACACTATACGACCCTCCAAAAATGTGATGTGAACGGCATGCCCGATCATAAATTATGGACACCGGAATACCGTATAGACGAACAATCTCATGGATATAGATCTGAGCTAGCTGCTCTGTAGAATAGTAGCCTTCACCAGAATGAAATGCGCTGTCTTGGTCAACCTATCCACAATGACCCATACTGCATCAAATTTCTTCAAAGTCTTATCGTAACTACGAAATCCATGGTAATATGCTCCCACTTCCACTCAGGAATCTTAAGTCTCCGAAGCAAACTGCCAGGTCTCTTATGCTCGTACTTCACCTGTTGGCAATTCAAACACCGAGCCACATACTCAACTATATCTTTCTTCATTATTCTCTGCTAATGATGTTATCTCAAATCCTGATATATCTTAGTGGCACACAGATGAATGGAATACCAAGAACTATGGGCCTCCTCAAGAATCAACTCATGAAGCCCACCCACATTGGGCACACAAATCCGACCCTACATCTACAACATCCCATCATCTCCAATAGAAATCTCCTTAGCATCACCATGTTGCAGTGTCCTTAAGGACAAGCAAATAGGGGTCATCATACTGACGCTCTCTGATACACTCATACAAAGAAGACCGGGAGACCGTGCAAGCAAGAACCCAACTAGGCTTCGAACCATTTAACCTCACGAACTGATTGGCCAAGGCCTGAACATCTAATGCTAGAGATCATTCACCAACTAGAATATATGTAAGGCTACCCATACTCATAGCCTTTCTACTCAAGGCATCAGCCACAACATTGGCCTTTCCGAGATGGTACAAAATGGTGATGTCATAGTCTTTTAACAACTCTAACCACCTCTGGTGCCTCAAATTTAGATCATTTTGCTTGAACAAGTGTTGTAAACTCTTATGATCTGTGAATACCTCACACGACATGTCGTAGAGGTAATGTTTCCAAATCTTCAATGCATGAACAATAGCTGCCAACTCTAAGTCATGAACAGGGTAATTCTTCTTATGAACCTTCAACTGCCGGGATGCGTATGAACTCACCCTGTCATCCTACATCAATACTTCTCCAAGCCCAACACACGATGCATCACAATACACAGTGTAGGATCCTGAACCCATAGGCAACTCCAACACCGGAGTTGCAGTCAAAGTAGTCTTAAGCTTCTAAAATATCAACTCACACTCATCAGACCACCTGAATGGGAAACCCTTCTAGGTCAATCTAGTCAATGGGGTTGCGATAGATGAAAACTCCTCCATGAACCAGTGAGTATAACCCGCCAAACCCAGGAAACTGCAAATCTCAGTAGTTAAAGTAGGTCTAGGCTAGTTTTGAACTACCTTAATCTTCTTAGGATCACTTTAATGCCCTCGAAAGATACCACATGCCCCCAAAAGGCAACCGAATCCAACCAAAACTCACTTTAAAACTTGGCATATAACTAACTATCTCTCAAGGTCTGAAGTACAATCTGAAGACGCTGATCATGCTTCTCTCAACTGCAGGAGTATACCAAAAGTATACCAAAATATCATCAATGAAGACGATCACAAAAGAATCCAGATAGGGCTTGAATATCAGTTCATCAAATCCATAAATGTTGATGGGGCATTTGTCAAGCCAAATGACATCACTAGGAACACATAATGCCCATAACGAGTCCGGAAAGTTGTCTTAGGGACATCTGATGCCCTAATCTTCAGCTGATGGCAGTCAGATCTTAAATCAATCTTTGAAAACACTTTGGCACCCTAAAGCCGATCAAATAAATCATCAATCCTCAGCAAAGGATACTTGTTCTTGATAGTGACTTTGTTCAACTGCCGTTAATCAATACACATCCTCATTGTACCATCCTTCTTCTTCACGAACAACACTGGTGCATACCAGGGCAAGAAACTAGGTCTAATGAATCTATTATCAAGCAAATCCTTCAACTGCTCCTTCGATTTCTTCAACTCAGATGGGGTCGTACGGTATGGTAAAAAATGGGCTGAGTGCCCGGAGCCAAGTCAATGCAGAAGTTGATATCTCTATCGGGTGGCATCCTCGACATATTTGCAAGAAACACCTCTGAAAACTCATGCACAACTGGTACTAAATCCATGGAAGGAACCTCACACTAGGATCACGAATATAGGCCAAATATGCTAGACATCCCTTCTCGACCATATTCCAAGCCTTCACATAAGAAATAACTTTGCTAGTAAAATGGCCAGGAGTCCCTCTCCGCTCTAATCGAGGCAACCCCGACAGGGATAAGGTCATCATCTTGGCATGACAGTCCAATATAGCATAATAAGGTGACAATCAGTCCATGCCCAAAATAACATGAAAGTCCACCATATCAAGAAGTAGGAGATCTACACTAATCTTAGGGCTCCCGATAGAAACCACACATGAGCGATAAACATGATCTACAATAATAGAATCTCCCACATGCGTGGACAAGTGAGGCTTGCTCAATTGGTAAAGCACCTCCATCCATGACCCATAGGTCCCAGGTTCGAGTCACACTGGAGGGGAAAGTGTGGAAACACTATAGATCCTCCTAAATTGGGAGGGAATTTAAAAAAAATATACATGAGCACTCAAAGAATTACGAAGCATAACCAGATATGAAGAAAAATGGGATGGCACATAGGAATAAGTAGGGCCCTAATCAAATAAAACTGAAGCATCTCTATGGGCAAACTGGAACAATACATGTGATTATGGCGTCAGATGACTCTGCCACAAGTCTAGCTAGAAATGCATAAAAATGGGGCTCGGGCCCACCACTCTGACCTTTGCCTGTCATGACCCTAAACCCAGACCCGGTCGTGATGGCGCCTCTCGTGAAGACAAGGCCAGCCAACTATCCCCAATTCGATGTTAATAGTTAAACAACAGGAAAACAGTCTAAAAACGTGACAAAATAATCCAAAGTAGCAGATAATGTCATAAATACGCGGAAGAACAACCCAACACAACCCAAAACCGGGGTGTCACTAGTCATGAGCATCTATAAATCATAATACAAATCTGCTAAGTCTATAAGCTAGTATAAATGTCTGAAAAGAGAAAGAAATGATAAAGAGGGAGAAACTCGGGTCTGGGGACGTCAAGTCGCTAACTCGTGAACTCCGAATGTCCGCTGGGAGCTCTCAACTCGCACTAGCAGGATCAGCAACGCCTGAATCTGCACACAGGGGTGCAGGGAGTAAAGTGAGTACTCCGAATCAGTGAGTAACAAATGTAAATAAAGACTGAAAGCAAGAAATCACGTAAGGCACAAAGCATTCTATATTAAAGCAGTACAACCATTTTAAATCAGTAAATCAGTGAAATATAGGTAAAATCCTTTAACTCAACGTAGTTTCATGAAAAGCCTTTTTCAATAATTAAGCAGGTGATTGACAGTCAATTATGAAAAGTAAACACATAAAGGCTTGCCTCTCGGGCACAGTATCAACAAATCCGCCCCTCGAGCAACATCTCAGAACAGTACCAGCCCCTCGGGCTCAAATCACAGTTCACAATACCAGCCCCTCGGGCTCAATCTCACATCACAATGGGTACCCGCGCTCACTAGGGGTGTAAAGACTCCTGGAGGGGCCCCTTACGGCCCAAGCGCAATATCAAGTCACCTCGTGGCATCATCTCTAGGCCTTCGGCCTCATATCAATCAAGCCACCTCGTGGCTCAGGCCCTCGGCCTCATAATCAGTATCAAATGTTTCCTCACGACATAGGCCCTCGGCCTTACTTAGTCAAAAATCATCACAAGCCACTCGGGCAATAGTAAAACAGTGTTTCTCAGCCCAAACATCATTTAAAATATTATTTAAGCATTAAAACTGAGTAAACATGGCTGAGTATGAAAACAGTGAAAAAATAACATGACTGAGTTCAAGTATAAAGTCAAAACAGTGAGAAAATACCAGTAAAAATCCTCGAAGGGTTCAAATAGTTGGCATAAGGCCCAAATATGGCATTCAGCACAAATAATGATGATAACAAATAGATTTCAGTCAAATACGTGGTACAATCATCAGTCGGGATAGACCAAGTCATAATCCCCAATAGTGCACGACCCCATGCTCGTCATCAAGTGTGTGCCTCACCTCAATATAGCACTACGATGTGCAATCCGGGGTTTCAAACCCTCAGAACATCATTTACAATTATTACTCACCTCGAATCAGTCAAATCTCTAGCTCGCGATGCCTTTGCCCCTCGAATCGACCTCCACTTGCATCGAATCTATCCAAAATCAGAACGAGGTCGCCAAAATATGCTAAGGGAACGAAGCCCAGGCGAAAATAATCAAAATACTACTCACATCCCGAAATTACCAAAACCCACCCCCCGGGCCCATGTCTCGAAATTCAATAATTTTACATCAATAGATACCCTATCTCCCCACGAGTTCATACAGATCAAAAGTTCAGAAATCCGACCTCAAATGGTCCTTCAAATCCTTAATTAAAGGCCTAAGTTCCCAAGCCCTAGTTTCCCCAATTTTCACCCTTAATTTCCATAATTTCTAGCTCTAATCCGTGAAATAATAGTATAGGAACGAGTTTTAGGTCCAAATTCCTTACCTCAATGAAATTCTCTTGAAAGCCCTCTTTCAAATCGCCGAAAAAGCTCCCAAGCCGAGATAAAAATGGTGAAATTAGTTCAAAATTCACGAAGGCCACATTTTATACTTTCTACCCAGAACTTTTCGCATCTGCGGCCCAATACCCGCTTCTGCGGCATTTGCATTTCATTCCTCTGCTTCTGCGGATATCACTTAACCGTCAAAACTCGCATTTGCGATCGCATTCCTGCATCTGCGACATCGCAGATGTGGTCACACTAATTGCTTCTGCAGTCGCTGCTCACCAGGCCATTTTCGCTTCTGCGATACTTTTCCCGCATCTGTGACTTCGCAGGTGCGGTCCCCAGCCGCATCTGTAGTTCCTGACAACTCCTCAAAAATCCATTTCTGCGACTCGTCTCCCGCATTTGCAGCATCGCACCTGCAGTCCCCAATCCGCAGGTGCGGAAATACTAGAAGCAACTGAGATTCTGCAACTTCACAAGTCTCAAACCTTTCCGTCAACCATCTGAAATCACCCCGAGGCCCCCGAGACCTAAACCAAAAGCACAAACATATCCCAATACCTTATTCAAACTTGTTCCAATCATCAAAACACCTCAAACAACATCAAATCAACCAAAACACATCGGATTCAAGCAAAATTTCCTAAAATCTTCCAAATTACGCTTTCGATCAAAAACCCA